>NC_073691.1:109943584-110219281 GCF_029784155.1 Uranotaenia lowii | reverse complement strand
GAAACTCCCACGTACCAAGTTTCCATCTTAATCCAATGTATTGAAGCATTAATATCTCAAAAACAATTTTAATATGGACGACCCCTTTGGCCGACATTTGACCCTGAATTTGAAACTTGGAATCGATTGATCGTTCCTCAAAATACTCTTATGCAAATTTTTATCAAAAACAAATCTATAATAACGCCAATATCGCAAAAACATTGAACAGATGATATGGACGACCCCTTTTGCCGACCCCTTCTACAAAAATTAATAACTGGAATCGATTGTCCCTTCCTTAAAATCCCCGTCTTCAAATTTTCATCTCCATCCAATGCGTAATAACGCCGATATAGTTAAAACATTAAAAATATAGACGACCCCTTTGGCCGACCCCTGACCCTGAATTTAATACGTAGAATCGATTGCTCGTCCCTCCAAACACTCACTTGCTAATTTTCATATCAATCCAATGCATAATAACGTCAGAATAGTAAAAACACTGAACAGTTCATATGGACGACCCCTTTTGCCGACTTCTGACAAAAAATTCAATACCTGGAATCAATTCCTCATCTCTAAAAACCCCTATGTGCAAATTTTTGTCACAATCCGACAAAAAATAACGTCAATATCGCGAAAACAATATTTGTCTTGTATGGACGACCCCCTTTAGAAGGGGTCATCCAAAAATCTGAAAACATTTTTCATCATTCCTGGTCCTAATGAGTATCCATGCCAAATTTCAGCTCTCTAGCTCTTAAGATGGCTGAGCCTATAGAGGACAAACAAACAAACAAACCCACAGAAATTGCTTTTTATATATATAGATTAGTCTTCGAAAAAATATTGATTCGCACAGACTCATTGTTCTAAGAGATGCCTTAACCTATTTTTAAATGATTTCTTGGACATATCAAAATCAAAAATACTAACACACTCGTTAAAATAACGGTAACATGTGTCTATTGGGTTGTAGGGGAAAAGTTCATATAACGCCCCATGTGGCTAATACGCGCCACCCTTGTTTTGAAGAATCTGAAGCATTTTAAGCCTGCAAAATATTACCAATTTGATCTAAAGGCTGTGATTGGTCATGGCAAGTATGAATTTTTTCCTTAAAATGCTCCTGTGTCGTGATAATTTCACAATTTAGGTTTTTCTTCATTTCGATCTAAATTTTAAAATACTTTTAATAAGGTGTCACCAAGCAGAGAAAAATGAATAAGACAGTATTTTCTGACACATCGATAGAGGAGAATCTAAACTACGATTTAATGCTAAAAAATTATACCGAACTCGCTATGGTATGATTTTTATGGGTATGTTTTATCACGGCCCATGCACTCGTTATAACGCGCCAATCGTAGTAGGCTGAAAATAGCATTAATTTTTCAAAAAGGCCAATTTTCATTGAAAATGAACAAAAAGTCTAAAACCTTATTTTGAGCGTTAATTCAGCCCAAAAAATCAACTTTTATTTTTTTTTTAATTTTGATTAGTCCATTTTGATTTTATTTTCATTCAAAGTGTCTGTAAGTGTTGGTGTGTTTTCGGTCTTCGGCTGCTTTCGGGTGTGTTCGGCTGCTAGGCGCGTATTGAATACACGGCAACACAGTTTTGTTCTGTGGCTTTGAATAAGGTTTTTAAAAATCAAGTTTTTAAGGCATCTATAGCAATTTGAGTAATAAAAATTCATAGGCATTTGTAGAAAACAATTTTCTTCAACGATTGCACCCATTTTTAACACAATTTGTACGTGGAATACATAGAAAATCAGCGATTCGCTTAGGTGGCGCATTATAGGGCATGTTCCCCTAGTAGCCATACGTGGTTCGATGAGATGGAATCCAAAGAAGCATTTGGTTCCTCAGCGGGCGTGTAGGAGCATACAAATTTATGCAATCCAGGAGATCGTTGTTTTCAATATTGCCGCTCAGTAAGTCGAATGTGAATAAACATTGCAGGAACTTCCTTCTACGGGATAGCGTTTCAAGATGAATCAGGTTACATCGATGTTCATAGGGAGTCCTGACTTCGGGATTCCAGTTAAGTTTCCGAAGAGCAAACCGAACAAACGCTCGCTGGACACCTTCGAGAGATTGACCCAAAGTCAGTTGGAATGGGGCCCATACTGGAGCTGCGTATTCAAGTATACTTCTGACGATCGAACAATAAAGTGTTTTAAGTGCATACACGTCGTTGAAATGGATTGTGTTGCGACGGAGGAAACCAAGCATAGCGTAAGCCGGTTATTGTAGTGATATGCGTGTGAAATCTCAACCGGCTATCGAAGGTAACACCGAGGTCCTTTATTGTGTCAACAGTTTCGAGAACGGTATTACCCATTGTGTAGTTATACTGATGCACGTTACGGGTTCTTGATAAACTCATAGTTTTGCACTTTTTGACGTTCACCAACATTCCATTCAAACCGCACCATCTCATAATAACGTCGAGACCATTCTGCAACATGATGCAGTCTAGCGGTGATTTAATTTGTCGGAAAAGCTTTCGGTCGTCTGCATAAAAGAGTTTATGCGACGTCAACATGTCACATAAATCGTTAACGAACAGTATGAATATTGACGGTCCTAGATGACTGCCTTGGGGAACACCGGATGGTATCAAAAACTTCGAAGAGCTAAAGGAGAGTTGACTTTAACATAGGCCAAGCGGGAGTTCAAATACGAGGCAAGCCACTTTGTTATCCACTCAGGAAGTCCAAGGTGTCTAATACCGTATTTGTTTATGCCGAGTGTTGCACTAGTGTTGCACTGGTGCACCACTAGGTGCTGTCAAACTGTTTGTTTATTCGGACGGTGTTGCACTGGTTTTGACCTGGTGTTCCACTGCCATCGGGCGGTGTTGCCCCGAAAATTTTGTCAGTGTTGCGAGAGAGCGTGTGCGTGAGCGAGGTAGCAATACACTGGCGACGATTCGTGTTTGTTTTTATCGGGTACGGTGGAACACTCCACGAGTGGAGAAATCAAATACAGTATAAGTTTGTCTATTACCAATATGTGAGGAACGCGGTCAAAAGCTTTGGAGAAATCGATGTATACAGTTTGCACTTGCTGACGTTTTTCGAGTTTTGGTACCACAAAAGGCTGTTGAACGTTTTTTTCATGAATCCATGTTGAGCACCATCAATTAACTGAGCTATGGACGGATATATAGCATCGTACACTAAAGATTCAAGTACTTTCGCAAAACAGTTAAGGATTGAAATCGGACGGTAGTTTTCGACGGAATGAGCGCTGCCACTTTTATGCACAGGTGTGATCGATGCTATTTTCCACGCCTGCGGGAAAACTCCAGATGACAGGGACATATTAATTATCCTTGTTAGAGATATCGCTATTGCGGAGGTACAGTTTTTTACGAACACCGGTGGCAAATTGTCAGGTCCTGGTCCTTTCGAAACGTTCACTTCTATAAGGGCATTATAGACATCAACATCAGAAAGTGTAAGAGTAGGTACACGAATATTGTATGACGGTAAAGATTCAAGTGATACAGCCGAAGTGAGTCCATAATCATTCAGGAAAACTGACTGGAAGAACTCAGCAAACAGGTTTGCGGAGTCGGTAAATGTTTCTGCTGTCTTGCCGGAGAATGTCATATCAACTGGGATCCTGCAGTTGTTTTTTCGGTTACGGATATATGACTAAAAAGCAGCGGGATTCGTTTTAAGCTCGCTTTGAGTGCGGTTTACGTACTCACGAAAGTAACAATCCTGAGCGAGTTCGTAGTTTTTTTAACATCTAATAGAACTGACCTATCTTCGTTAGATCTTGTTCGGAAGAAACGCCTTCCTGCTTTCCTTAAACGGTTACGTAATAGCCGGAGATGCGGATTCCACCATGGCTTGCGATTGTTAGATCCAATTTTAGGAGCTATTTTTGGTACAACTGTATCCAAGGTTGCATAAATTTGTTCGTAAAAACAGGAGACACAGTCATTGACGTTTGAAATTGTTTGGATTGTTGTCCAGTCAATTGAAACGAGAGCGTTGATTAGGTCGTCGTAGTTACAATTTCGGAAGTCGTACTGGTGTTGTAGTGCAACTCGTTCGGTACAGCAGCGTGCAGTGCTATTGTCAAGTTTTAAAATAAACGGTGGGTGGTGTGTGTCAATTTTTAAAATCGATGTTGGCGAGCTGAAAACGTCAAGCGAACTTGTGTCGCTTACCGAAGCAAGGTCGAGAAGTCTGCCGTTGGCGTTCAAATTATCATTTATTTGATGTAGTCCAGAACACAGATTTTTTTCAACCAGGACATTTTCGGATTCGGTCGAAGCATTGTTCGGTATAAAGGCATCAAGATCTTCTTCATAAGTCCATGAGAGATTTGGTAAGTTGTAGTCCCCCATGACGACCACAATATCACGATCAGAAGCCAAATCAAAAATTTGCTGGATTGATTCAGCGTGTAACTCGTAGAGAACAGAATTACTGTTAGGACGTAAATAAACGACACCCAAAAATAAAACTTGACGATCAAGCGCAATACGGACAACTGCTTGTTCAAATCTGTTGCAGTTCTCTAAAGTTACGGACTTGCAATTTATTTCATTTTTAACGGTAATTAGGACGCCACCACCACGATTCAAATCACTGGTTTCTAAATTACGGTCACAACGGAAAACGGTATAAGGGTATATACGGACGATAGTATTGGCGAAAAATTGGCCTCAGCCATAACCTCAAACTTTGATTTGCTGGCGGCCTCACCAGTGATGCTAGGTGCGTTACTAAAATCAGTATTTATTGTTTGATTTCAACTTATTATAATATTTCTGAATTGATTAAATTTTTTAAATGTCAACAGCTAAACGTTTGAATTCATTATGAGGCGTCCCAAAATGGATGAAGATAAGCCATATTTTTCTAATGAATTTTCAAGGTGAATTTAAAACATCTGAAATATGTTTTCATATACTGCTAGATATATTCAAAATTTGTTTCTATCTTCTAAACGAATGCCAAATCATTAACTGTTACAAAGAAAAGTAATTTAATGAAAGCCCGTCTATGTTGACTTTAAAAATAATCTCCTGCATGCTCTGATTATTATAAACAAATCCACATAATTCGCTACATCGTTTAAGTGTGCGATACAGGCAGTTGTTATTCCGTTCAGATAAATGTTGCAATCAATTTCTACGCATTTAATTGCATTTCATTTTTTTCTAGAAATCTACGGGAATATTGCAAATTCTCAGTACTATGAAAAGGTTTTTCAATAACAATGCAATTTAAAAATATAATCATTTTCCAAATATCAATGCACTTGGCAACCCTGAACGCCCAAAAAAATCAAAACACGAACACCGTGTATCGTTTTTCCACATGGCGAATAAGTCGATATGAGTACCGGAAAAACGCGTTTATCGTGCGCCCTTCTCAAAAATCGATTCTGTTCTCCCATGGTTTGAGGTTAGGGCTGAGGCCTCCTGCTAAGGTGGTGTTCGTGTAAAACTGTCAATATATCCTAAAAGAACTCAGAAAAAAACTACAGTGGAGAGAAACCAATAACAAAGTCTCTTCAATGGCTGAGATACTCGGAAACTTCGACGGAAAGGACTACAAAGGAGTGCTAAGTGATAAGGAGAATTGCCGAATAACGTCGTCACTTAATGAGCTGTGGTCGAAAATCGCGGTGTCCCTTGAACGCGTTGTAGCCAGAATTGATACATGCTATTCCGATCTTGATAATCGTATCAAGCTGTTGGAAAATCAATTATCTACGGTGAAAACTGAGAATGCGAAGCAGGCTGACTCACTGAAGTTAGTGGTGAACAACGTTCGTCACGAAATGGAAACTTCTACAGAGGCTGTACGTTCTTTGGCTAACGAAGTCATCATAACTGGAATTCCCTACCATCATCATGAAGACCTGCAGGCGGTCTTCCAGAAACTAGTGACCCATCTGGATATTCGTGTGTTCCCGATATCGAATCTTAAGCGGTTGAGTCGTGGTGTTATCCCCAGTGGATCAAGTCCTCCAATATTGTGTGAATTTGCCTTGAATAGTTCGAAGAGGGAGTTTTTCAAGCGCTTTATTAGGAGAAGAGCTATCAATCTCCGTGACATCGGTTTTGAACAGAATGGAAGAATCTTCATACACGAAAATCTTACTCCGCTCGCTCGAAATATCCGCAATGAAGCGATCAAGCTTAAGAAATCATGTCGACTTTGCAAAGTGAGAGTTCGGGATGGGCTTGTCTGGATCCAACGTAATGAGCAGGAAGAATTTATCGCCGTTAAAAATAGAAGTCAACTATCTGCTCTCTGCTGTAAAGTTAAAACCCCCTTTCCAAATAGTTTTTCTCTTCCTACCTCAACTTCCTCTGACTCCGATCCCGAGATTCCTTTGATTCCTATTCCGCTCCTAAAAGTAAAAACATGAAAACTAACCTTCTCCTCGATATTACTCACTCTCCTTCCCATTCATCCCCTGACTCCCATCCTACGTTATCCCATGACTCCTCTTTACCCCTCCTAAAAGTAAGTTGCTGTGTTGCTGTCTACTGTGGATGCGCTGCTGTTTACGTTGCTGCTGGATGTTCTGTTTGATTCGCTGCTTCTCAGAGAATCTACGATCTCACGAGATCCCCACCGCTCAACTGTGGTATTGTTGCTATTCAGTGAAGAATCTAATGATCACAACAAAAACTGCTTTTAGTAGTGAGAAAATATCGACCAAAACAAAAACTTAGATATCCGTAAAAATTGAACCAAGTATCAGAACTATTCTCAAGCTGGTCGAAGTGATCTAGATGCCGTAAATGGTTAACAAAAATGAACTTTAGAGCCTTAAGTGTTAGTATGCAGATTATAGTTTTAATTGTGAACTTAGTTAGTGAACTTCTTTTAGAACCCAATCTCGTCCTCAAATATTCAAACTATTGTGATGGATGATCAATCATTGAATAATACCTCTGATAATGCTATTCCTAAAGCAGTACTTCATGCTGCATTATGTCATGACAAGCTTAACATTTGCCATATCAACGTGCAAAGTTTGTGTGCCCGTAATTTCAGTAAATTTGAAGAGCTTAAAAATATATTTTCAGGGAGTAAATTCGATATTATTTTGATGAGCGAAACTTGGCTTGATGCCTCGATACATGATTCCGTTGTAGCTATTAGCGGTTACAGATTAGTCCGTAATGATCGAAATAGGCATGGTGGTGGAGTGTGTGCTTATGTGAAAAGTAACCAAAGCTTTATGGTTTTAGCTAAATCTGTTAATATTGAGCATTCTCCTGATTTTGAAAGAACTGAGTTTATATTGATTGAATTGGTTTCCAACTCTAGTAAAATGCTATTTGGTTTGTACTACAATCCCCCTGGCGTTGATTGCTCGAATTTACTTGCGACTCACTATCAACAGTTTGCAATGAACTTCAATCACTCATTTTGTATTGGTGATTTTAACATGGATCTTTTTAAAAATACGAGAAGAATTCAAAACTTCAAAGAAACTATATCCAGCCTGTCAATGGAATGCGTGAACTATGAACCAACGTATTTCCATAACCATGGGCATTCTCTCCTTGATATTTTGATTACTGATTCGCCAAACTTAATCTCCAGATTTAATCAGATTTCTTTGCCTGGCGTTTCGAATCACGATTTGATATTTGCTTCTTTAAACCTCTCTACCATTTCAAAACCCCATGGATACTGGTTCCGAGACTACAAAAATTATAATGCCGGAGATTTATTCAATCATGTTTCTAATTTTTCGTGGAATTTCTTTTATAGCATCAATAATTCCGATATGTTGGTAGAAATTTTCAATGACTTTATAGTTAACCTTCATGAAACTTATTTTCCCCTAAAATTCAGAAAATTTAGAGAGAACTCCTGGTTCAATAATGAAATCCAATTAGCCATTATCAATAGAAATTTAGCTTATCGCTCCTGGAAGGCATCAAAAACCTTTGAAAATAGAAATGTTTATAAAACATTGCGAAATAAAGTAACAAGCTTGATTCATAAAGCTAAACTCAACCGCGATAAAAAACTGTTTGATATAAACCAATCATCGAAAAATTTTTGGAACAATATTAAAAAACTTGGACTTAGTAAACGGCAGGTTGACACCCACTCTATAAACTACTCTGCTTCAGAGATCAATGAGTACTTCTCCTCGAATTTTTCGCAAAGAAATTATGCCGAAATTATAATTCCTAGAAGCACAGAAGGTTACCAATTCAGAAACGTTGAAATCTACGAAATCGTGAATGCTGTTTCTTCTATAAAATCAGATGCCATTGGTCTTGACAACATTCCTCTAAAGCTGATTCGTTTAATTCTTCCTCAAATATTACCCGTTCTTTCCCACATATTCAATACGATAATCTCAACATCCATATTTCCATATCAGTGGAAAAAGGTCAAAGTTATTCCTATAGCTAAGAAACCTAATAATAACGAAATAACAAACTTTCGACCAATTAGCATTTTATCTTCAGTTTCAAAAATATTTGAAAAACTTATTAAACTTCAAATTACTGAATATGTTAATACTAATAATTTGCTCACTAATTTTCAATCAGGGTTTAGATCATTACACAGCACTGAAACAGTGCTGTTGAAAGTTCATAATGACATTTCACTAGCCCTTGACAAAAAAAGGAGTATCTATTCTAATTCTAATCGATTTTGCCAAAGCATTCGACAGTGTTTCCCATGTAAAACTAATACACAAACTCGTCACTCAGTTTAATTTCAGCAAACCAGCAGCACAAATGATTCTTTCATATTTACAAGACCGCACTCAAGCCGTATCTATTGATGAAACAGTATCGAATTTTATTCCTATCCTCTCTGGTGTTCCTCAGGGATCAATATTAGGCCCACTACTCTTCTCTCTTTTTATCAATGATTTGCCTAATGTTATTAAACATTGTAAGGTTCAGATGTTCGCTGACGATGTTCAAATATACATATGTGATGATACCTTATACTCTATTCCTGACATAAGCCGTAGAATTAACGTTGATCTAAAGAATATTTACGAATGGTCAGTTCATAACCATCTTCCCATAAATCCAGCTAAATCTAAAGCAATGCTTTTTAGCACACGTAAATCTCCTATCGAGCCACCTCTTTTGCATATTAGTAATGAAGCAATAACTTTCGTGGAGTATGCTGAAAATCTTGGAGTTATATTTGACAAAGAGTTTAATTGGAAAAAGCACGTGACTATTCAATGTGGCAAAATATATGGTACACTCAAAAAGCTGAACTCAACTACTAGATATTTCGACACACAAACCAAACTGAAACTTTTTAAAGCTTATGTTTATCCCTTATTCCTGTATTGCTCTTTTTTATTCCTAAATGTTCAAGTTCAATCTTTAGATCGACTCCGCGTTGCTTTGAATGCGTGCGTTCGATACGTTTATAGGCTACCAAGAATTGGTCATGTCTCCCACCTTCAGTCAAACTTGATCGGATGTCGCTTTGAATCATTATATGAAATTCGTTCGTGTGAAATGATTCACAGAATTCACCTTACTGGGAAACCTGATTATTTGCGTTCTCTGATAGTACCGCTGAGAAACTCGAGAACTATGAACTTTCTTATTCCTCACCATAACACTGCTTACTATAACAATTCTTTATTTGTCAGAGGTATTAGAAAATGGAACAATCTTCCGTATCATGTTAAATCTGCTAATACGAGATCTAGTTTTAAGAGACGTTTGCTGGCGAGGTTCACAAATTAGGATAGTTAGTCTGCATAAATAGTATTAAACCAAGTACGAAAATCGAAGGAACGATTACAATCTAATTGAATTTCAAAGTGTAACAATTTAAAAGATTTGTATCTTAAGTTACATGAATTATGAATAAACAAATGAAATGAAAATGAAATGAATAATAGTTGGAGGCAAATTCAGAACTGCTTATATTCGAGTGAAGCCAAGTTTCCGTAAGTACTACAATGTCGTAGTCACTTCTCTGCAAGGCTAGTAGAAGACTGTTTGTTTTTGTTCGGATACCACGGACGTTTTGATAGTAAATCAGAATATCGGATTGACAATGTTGTATGCGATGGTCGTTGTTTGATTCAATTTGCTCGGGTAGAGCAGGCGCAGGAAGACTTACGAGGGACTGCGAAACAGTGCGTTGAACAAATGTTGCCGTTGAAGAGTTTATTGTGGAAGAGTCGACGAATCCGTGTTCCTGCTGGAAAAGGCTATATCCGGAACTGGGTCGGACGCCTTCGACGGGGGTTTCCAAAAAACCCTACGAGGAGCAGTAAGCGACTTGAATTCACGGAAAACAAGTCCAAGTGGCCACGTAGAAGGTTTCATCGCTTTTTCCTTTAGATTCGAAGCCATTGTTATTTTGTACGAGATGAAAGAAAATTCACTGGTGTCTCTACCACGAGGAACGAGCTTATCAGCCTTCAATTCATTGGTGCCCAGAGCACACTTTGCAAGCTCCAAAACATCTCCATCAGTTACTTCTGGAGAAATCCCGGATAAATACAGATGGAACCCGTTCTCCTCAGACACTTCTTGCGGAGCTGCTGAATTCGCCATATCAGTGCCTCGGAAGAGTTTTGCTGGACGCTGTAGGGTTCTACCTTTTGTCCAGTATTCATTGTACATAATGATACTACACCTGAGTATTCGACATACCTTGAGACTAATAGAAGAGGGCCGAGGGAATGGACAGTACAGGGAGGTTGGAGGAGAACAGACAGCTAAGTGGAAGTGATAAAGATTTGATCGGAAAGAAATAGAAATAAAGTGTGGAAATCGGACATTATAATTGGCGACGAGCGGGAGAACGAGCCACAAGTAAAAAAAGGTACATTTTATTCATGGTTTTGGACTGATTGTACGAAGAATTTGGTACCATTTGGAAGATTTTTGTTGTTGTTGAAAACAAACGCAAAATGGCTGCCGAAAGCGGTTCAAATATTTGGCTGTTTGAGAGGATGATCGGGAAGGATGACGGAAAATGAAGTGGAAAAGAAATTTACAGTGGAATGCGTAAAAGTATCATCACAGATAAAGTATCATGGTGTTGATTTTGAACGATGATGATTGCTATCGAGAGCAATCGCCCGAGTGGGTCGATTTACAAAAAAAAAAAAAAAAAATTTTAACAACAGTGGCAGGTAACGTAGGACAATAAATTATAAAAGTTTTCATAATGTGTAGCGTTGGTCTGACTAAAGACAAGTGTGTGTGGGAGGCGATGTTTTTCTGTTTCCGCTAGTCGACGGAGCTGTTGGAAACAGGCGCTGAATGTGTTGATCTTTTTTTTCTGTCTCTAGCAATCTTTTTGAAACTATTGAAAAGAGGGCTGAGTAATTTTAAAGTTCGTTTTTTATTAAGTTTTTCTTTGCTCATAAAGTAACATGTTTTGGATTTTTTCGTGTTAATTGGTTTGCTGTGATAGGGGTGAGAAGTTCATGATTGATTTTTCAATATATTGTTTAAAAGAAAAATTAAGAAGAACTCGAGAAAAGTGATACAGAACTAGTAATTTTGGAGACATGTGAAATGTGACTAGAGTCAATGTACTGGTTTTGTGTGACGGGTGTTGCGGATCTGTAGGATATAGAAAAAGGAAGAAATTTAATTGCTGGATAAAATTTTATGAATTAATTTTTTTTTGAATAAAAACATCTAATAACAATACTAATGCTGATAATAAAGTGATTTTCTGAAAAGCAAGCATGATCGATTTGGTTTTGGTATTGGAAAGTTTGCAGTCGAAAAAAAAATCAATGGAATGTATTGTTTAGTGACATGAAGGACATTTTATCGCTGATAGTGTTTCTGCAAACAGTGTTGGAACATCAGCAGAGTGCTATGTTCAACTCTAGAGCTGGGAGCCTAGAGTGGAGTGTCCGAACATTAGCAGAGAGCTATGTTCAACTCTAGTGCTGGGAGCCTATAGTGGAGTGTTAGTAAAGCTTAGTTCTTTTAGAAATGGGACACTTTCATTTGCTAATAGCTCGTTAACTAGTTATTGGATATTAAAAATTTGAACAGCATTTTGTTGCCTGTAAAAAGTACTATTCGACCTATTTTTTTCAAAATTTAAAATTTACGCGTTTTTGAGATATGTACGATGCTTGAGAAAAAGAAAAAAAAAATTTTGCACAGATTCCTTTAAAATTCGTCATTATCAAATTGATAGCTGAAAAAACCGTTGATTATTCAAAGAATTACTGAGTTTATGTGGTGGATAAGTATGCAAACACTGTCAATAATGTCCACAAAGTTCAAATCAAGCATTGGAGTGAAGCAGATGATCGGCAACAACGGTTAAGGATCATCAAGGAATGCAAGTCTCATACCAGCATTTTTAATTTTCAATAAACGAAAAGCTAAGGGTAGATCGCTGAAATGTCCAAAACAATTTTCTCCGATAAGCTGAAAGTGTTGCCTAGTGATGACTCATTGAAATCCAACCTCAAACAGCCATTTTTTGATAGTTCCAAAGCTCTTAAGCTGTAAAACCGGTACCGAAAAAAAAACGTTCAAAAATGTGATAAAAAATAACCAAATTTGTTCATTTCGAAACAACTGTATCCACTAAAATGCTTCCAGTTTCCAGTTTCCAGAGAAGTATTGGACCAAAAAGTATCAGAAATTGAAGAAGGAAGGTGAAGCCACCTAAAATATAGATTTTACAAAGTATAAGTTGGAGAAACTGATCAATACCATGACAGAAAAAAGTGTGCGCCGGCCAATGGGAGACACCAAGAATAAAGTAGAAATTTCTTTTACAAAAAACGGTAAATATTTTTTTTCAAATTTTTTCATGAAATATCATAACATTGCCTACTTTTCCTTCATAGAAAGTATTTCGTTCAAACGAATGGTTTTTGAGATACAGGCATTTGTAACTGTCCCATTTCTAAAAGAACTAAGCTTTACATGTTCAACTCTAGTGCTGGGACCCTAGAGTAGAGTGTAAGTACACAGGCAAAGTGCTATGTTCAACTCTAGTATTGGGAGCCTAGAGCGGAGTGTATACACTGAGCAGGAAGCTCTAGTTAGAAAGGCCTCGAGTGGGTGTGTTTTAACTTAGCAGAAAGCTGAGTACGATAGTTCTACAGCAGTAAGTCTAGAGATGAGATGAATTCGGCAGTGAGCTTAGTGGGATTAAACTAAAGCAGAGATTCTAGACATAACTTTGGAAGTAGCAAGGATCTACGGATATCTCTTGTGCAGGTAGTACATGAATGATAATTAAACTAAACTTGGAGATGAAATAAAGAATTTATAAGCGGAGGTGACAAATGTGTGATGACAGCATTGAGGTCTGTTTATCTCTAGTGCTGGGAGCATAGAGATAAAAGTAAGATTTAACTGGGTGCTAAGACAGAACTGAATTTTAAATAAGTAAAACTAGGTAAATATGTGAGATATGGATAGCCTCGGTGTAAGAATATTTGTTCAGTTGAATCGGCCAGAAGTGGATCGAAAAATTGAGCGGCATTGAGATGCGCCCAATTGAAATGTCTAATAATTACAAACAAAATTAAAAGCTGTAGCATGCAGTGCAATATGTATGTTCAATGTAACGCCAGGATTGGATCCCGAGTATTTTAAAGGGGCACTTAATTGGATTGAAGAGAATGAGCCAATATCATCATTGGACTCGAAGGAGAAAGGAAGGAAAGTGGTGAAGACTGCGGTGAGGGAAATAAGTTTGTATATAATGCGAACGATGCATAAGCAAGAAGCCAAAAATCATCAAAATATATAATTGGTCATATTGTACAATTACTGATCATTCGAATGTTCTGATCTATTGTTAATATAAGGAGTTGACATGACTCGTTCGCGGACTTAAATTATGCGATGTGAAGTTCCGAAAGTAAATAAAAAACTAATGAAAACATAGGCTTCGGCCAGGAATAAGCAAGATAAACTTATTTCTAGGGTTACTTTGTTCTAAGGAAATAGTCAAAGTTTCGTGAAAGAGTAAAATTCAAACCTACAAATATTTAGGAAAATTTACATTGGTATGTAACTTTACAATTTAGAAAAAGATAACACTTTAAGTAATTGAAACGTTTTAAACGTTAGAAATACTCTACGTAGAAGGGCTCATTAAACTTATCGGCTACCTACAGGGTTAATAAAAATTAAAGTGAAAATCGTCAAATTTGTAAGTACGCGCAAAACATTATTCTAGACCTAGAAGAAAGTAACACCGGTATTAAAAATTATAGGTATCGAAATCCGGAGAAAGTTGTCGTTAAGTTAGGAAGTCATCTGCAAATCATATATTGAAACAGCTTGTGACAAATTGTGAGTATTGTAAAGAATTATATTGCCATGTGCAAGTTAATTATTGTAACCATTATATTTAGATCATAGAAAGAGTTTATTAAAACTAGCACTAGGAGTGGCAAATACTAATTAATTCTTGAGCTGTACAACTGCTACAAGACGTAGTATTCGCCACGCATAGATCCGAAATCATACACCCAAATAGAGGCTAATCCAGCTTATAAAGACAACGTTTTACGACTACGACTTCTTAATCGTTGGGCAAACCACTGGAGGTTCTAGATAAAGGACAGCTGTCTTAAAAAAAAAATCGTAACATGCGATGATAAATGGATAGACAAATTGCACGTCTAAGCTATTTTTTCAAGATCTCTTATGTAACCATGTAGTTTTGAGAAAAAAAAAAAAAAGAAAAAAAAATTACCTTAGAGATTGTAGTGGTTGTTGAGATTTACATAAAAGTAAAAAAAAATGGGGGGAGAGAGAACAAGGGGTAGTGGGTTGATTGTTTAAATATAGATAGATTTAATAGTAACATTTGGCCATGTAAAACGCGTAATGTTTTTGAAAAACATTGGAAAAAATTTAAAAAAAAAACTCTGAGTTAATTATGGTTTTAAGATTGAGGAATTGGAGAATATGGTAAGAAAAAGCGAATTCAGTAATTACTCATGTAAAACGCGTAATATTTTGTGCTGATATTTCTCTTGGGAAGCTCGCCGTAAATCTCTTGGAGTGGCCACATGCCTCCTCGGAGAAGTTCAGAAAAATACAACCCATCAAGAATGTAACCATTCAGGGCTTTAGAATTTGATCTGGAACCAGGATTATTCAAATTGAGAACGTGTAGGCTTATAAAGTAGCAAACGAGTAAACTGATTTTGGTATATTTTAGACCGTTCGACGTGTTAATATAATTATTTCGTTTTTTAAATTTTTATTTAATGAAAAGTAGGGATGTAGGGTTCTACCTTTTGTCCAGTATTCATTGTACATAATGATACTACACCTGAGTATTCGACATACCTTGAGACTAATAGAAGAGGGCCGAGGGAATGGACAGTACAGGGAGGTTGGAGGAGAACAGACAGCTAAGTGGAAGTGATAAAGATTTGATCGGAAAGAAATAGAAATAAAGTGTGGAAATCGGACATTATAGACGCCGAGAAGTGGCATCGTTACCAAATTCTTCTAATTCCCTACCACGTTTTGCAGAAATAGGTTGCATCATACGTTTGCTGGATAAATCGTCTCTACGAAAAGATCTCGGTGTAGCTTGAGCCATTGAATCAAAATTTTTTCGTATTTCTCTTAGTAAATCAGAGCGGACTTGATTACAAATTTCGTTTTTGATTTCTTCAAGTACTTGCGCATTTGCGTTTTCGGCAGAGACAAATGCGTTGCGAAATCGAGCTTTATCCATAAGCCCTTTGCATGCGCGACAGGCTGAACATAGAATTCATGTTCCAATAACTGAATTGTAAATGTGGATGTCTCAATTCAGATGTAATTGTACAAATGATAAAAGTAAAAAAAGCAAAAGGAAAAAAAAATAATAACAAGGTTTTGAAATGCTTGATTGTTCTTATTTATTAAATAATCACTAACTAATTTTAGATTTTCTTATTATTTTCTCATTAACAGCACAGAGAACAGACGTACAAGCTCGAACAAATAGTCTTCAGAAAAGTGTGTTAAAATTCACAAGCAATCAGCAGAAAAATACGTTAAAAATTGACTGGAAACAGTGCCATCTGTTGCGCCGTTCAAAAGTTACAAATCAACTTTTAAGTGCTCAGTTTTCGAAACGGCGTAATCGTATATCAACTCATGAATAAATTTACCAATATCTCAGTTAAACGAACGGCTTCAATTTATTGCTTGATAAATGTGATTATTAAGAGCTACTTTTAACTTGGCAAAATTTTACATTCTTATTTTAGTACTACTGCGGCACAAATAACTGACAACTTTTGGATCAAGCTTTCGCATTTCTTGAACGATTATCGTAGTCAGAGGAGGCATCGGCTATGCCCAGTCAAATAAGAGCAATTTTGACGATCATTCTCACCCAGCAGTACTGATTCTAGGCATCTCAAGCGGGTTTCATTCACATATCACATTTGCATCCCATTGTTCAACATTAAATACTTCTTGCAAGTTTGAAGAAAATAGCGAACTTTAGGATACATTTTTTATGCAACATGACGAATGTGTTACGAAGCTCCAACAGAAATTTTCTTGAAACATGCCTAGTAGCTCATTCGACCTGTTTGAAACTGACTCAAATTTTGTTGTTTTTTCTCAGTTTTGTTTTGACAGTTCTCTTTGGTGTGTTTGGAGACATCTGGTGTCCCAGCCAAAAAACAAAAATTGGTTTAAAAAGGAGGTTGGAATTTTTACACAAGTTCCGTGGGCTAGCTTGTACGTCTGTTCTCTGTGTTAACAGTTTGGCCACGACGCAATGCATCAAACAATAATACAGTTTTAGAAACCTCGTTCGAAGCTTCCATTGCTGCATATATCAACCTTGCAACTGAAGCACAGAGAGCCGGTTTCAACTTTAAAACTCCCAACATCGAAGGGTACAAGTTGGCATATGATTGTTTGAAAATAATATGTATTTTTTAAAAAAGAAATAACGAAAATCAAATTACCTTTATGCTAGATAGAATAAATAAAATTAAGTGGCCAAAATAATCATGTATAATTATTTCTTTGAAGAAAATCCTTGTATTTGAAATTTATGACTTGTTGTTTATTGTTATTTATTTCTTAATCCATCGGACCAGAGGTCTAAATGGATGTGATGGGAAAAGCACAAGGCACAAAAACCCATCAGTGGAGATAGCATAGACGATACAATAATTAACAGAATGTAAAAACTAACACTACTGTATGTATGTATGTATGTATGTATGGTTCCCCCATCGGTAGCAAGGTCCTGCCTATGTCTGTGTGGCTTGGCCTTCGAATTTCTCTCGGGCTTCCACGGTCCGATGGTTCGTCAAAGGAAGGCATCCAACCCTCAGAAACCTACAATGGCCGGCTACCCGTGCCGCTTGTAATGATTTCTTAAGGTTATCCCCAGATGCATTCCTTCTAATGATTTATGTATCTTGAAAATAAGGAAATTGAATATTATGATAGGATTGTACGGCGATATAATAATAAATAGCATATAATTATGAAATAGCAGTAATATATAGCAAATAATGATAAATGTATGATAAAATGAAATAAAATATATAATTAATTGCAAAATGAGTTATAAAAGGATACATTTATGAAAGGATACCCTGACATATCCATTCAATTGTACATCTGTTAATAACGGCTGTGGTAAGTGGCAATTTAAGCTCAAAATCGAAAAAATTACTTTGGTTATATTGATCAGATTTGATTTAATCAGATTTTTATCCACTCGCTTATACTCCCCATTCAATAACTGATCTAGTATCGCCCTTAAAAGACAGTTTCCTTATCCTTCCATAGACTGTATTTCAAAACTATAACCTGAAATTCTTTTGCTAAAAACCTTTCTCACCCCCACATCAGCTCTCGCATTTTTTTTTTTCCAATTCAATATCCTTTCAACTATATTCTCAAAGCCCTGCATGTCCTTTCCTTCCTCATCTACATCCACCCCCGAAAATCCATCCCTTTCGTTCAACTGTGAAAGCTAAACCCGTTATAAACATTGACACTTCTACTGGATACCGAACATAATCATCAAACTCCCACACGTACTCATTGGAGGAATAACAGGTCAACTTCGTTTCTATTTGTGCCGACAGCCACTCCAATTTATTCGTAATCGTCCGATCGGTCCAATCTATCTGTCTTGCTATTTCACTTTTTCCTTCTTCGTCATATTTAAACCTCTTGCTCTCTCCAGTGCAATGATATGTTCCTATCTAAACCATATTTTCAACTAGTTAGATTGATGATCCACACAACCCATTTAAGTTCTGATCATCTACCAGTTGACAGAAACCAGTTGAAACCGATGGTTGAACGAAGCTAATATCAATAACACTCGCAAACATTCCATTCCTTTCAAACCACAGCTAGACTGTATTTCCCCTATGCATGTTGTTCTCACTCTCAAAAATTTCGTCTCGAAAGCCTCGACCACTACATTCAAGCACAAAAGATTTGCTAATTCCAGCCATTCATGTCCCGTCTGCTCATCTTGGTCAAACATATACTGCATTAATAAACTCTAGCAACAAAAGTCTCTCTTTCTCTTTAAAGTGGTGCTAGTCCTGAATCTGATCTTCCAATGCCTCTCGCAACTGATTTCCCCATCCTACGAACTCTCCCACCAGTCCCACCAGCAACCTCCCAGCAGTGATGCCACACTTTTATCGGTATTTTGGAACCCAAAAAAATCTTTTATCGGTATGGAAATCCTAAAAATCGGTATGGAAATCGGTATTTGAAGTGGATATTCAAAAATCCTTACATTTTCAACTTCCTAACGTATTTTTAATATAAATGGAAGCTTGCAATAAAAAGCAAGTCTGAGAACTCTTAAGAATGTTAATTTGAGTATTAAACTAGCTGACTAAGTGTGTTCAAGCATATATTATTCGTTTTTTTTTATCTTGGTTCTATACACTGTAAATTTTTGCCTCGATTTCCAGCAAAAAAAATTGCTGGAAACGTTCAGCAATCCAAAATTTTGCTGGAAACCAGCAATCGATTTTCGAATTGCTGGATTTTTCAGCATTCGGTTGTGTTCTTGTCATTTTTGCTGGAAAATCAGCAATTGGTTTCCAAATTGCTGGACTTTCCAGCAATTGATCTAGTTTGCTGGGAAATCAGCAATCGAGTTGTCAAATTGAAGTCTGTTTGTTTTCGTATGCTGATGCAAGGTCTATTTTACGAATTTTGGTTAGATTAATATAATTATTTTTATTTTCCTCTATATTCTAGCAACCAGACATCAAATCAAGAGTGAGTTTTTATTTAACATGTAGATATTTCATAAAAGATACTAATCAGAATTCTTTTTTCAGGTGGCAAATGATCAACACTTTGGCACAAAGCTGCCACTCTAGAGCCGGTGTTGTAAAATTTTTAGAAAAAGTTTTTGGAAATAAATACAAACATTATTGAAAAATGGAAGAAAGTAATTGTTTCTTATTGCCCATTATAAGCACAGTCAGTATTCAATATTTAATTTTTAATGAAATATAAATTTGATACTAAATACAGCCGGTTGTTTTGAAAGAAATAGCTGGTTTCCAGCAATCTGGATTGCTGATTTTCCAGCAATTTAAATTGCTGGAAACCAGCATCAACGTTTGCTGTTCTTTCCAGCAAATTAAATTGCTGAAAATTTTGCTGGAAAGTCAGCGGGACAAAAACCAGCAAAAAAAAATTTGCTGTGTAGGTAACGCAAGTTTACATAAAAATGCGGTTTTGAAATTTTAACAGAACTTTATGTTTGTTACGACTTAAACATTTTTTTTTTTTTAAACTATCTGCTTTTGCTGACGAAAAGTAAAAATGACAAATAAAAATTCAGCAGAGAATCCAAAATTAGTATTCCTTTCCAGTACTATAATTGAATGGAAATCTAATTTAAAAGTTACTGTTTGATAAGAAAAATAAGGGCATGGCGATCACATTCAGGTTACACGTGGTTTAGGCATATTCATGAAAAAAAAAAACTTGATTCTTTAATTGATGTTTAGCTAAAGTGGGATGTTAATTTGATAAATTCGAGAAGGAAATAGAACCAGGTCAACCTAAAGGAAATTTTAATTTAGTAACCACTTACAAATACAATGGCTTTTTGATGTTCGAGGTAAATATGGGCCCAAGTTGATGTTCTTCGGTTGGTTGATGGTTTTTTTGTCAAACTGGCCATTTCAGCTTTCAAAGCCTTTAGTATTAGATATGAATTCTAGCGATGAAAAAAAGAAATGATTGCAGAAAGTTGAGAGAGTTGTTGTTTCAATTTTTTTCAGGCAATGGAAAATTAATTTAATTTTTTGAAAAATCACATATTATTCATATGAAAACCCAAGAATTTTATGCGAAAATAAATGAGAAACGTGTTCTAAAAGAAGGTGTTCCTAAAAAAATGTTTGAAAAACACATAGTTTTTCCAAAACTGAAAATACCCATTTTGCCTGGCGTGGCCTGGCGATCTCTGCAGTTAGGTACATGTGATATCAATTATTTGGCTAACAAGATGGAGAAGGATTGAAGACTACACAGCAAAAAAAGTGTTGCGATATTACATCAAAATCGTGCACATAACTTGAGTTGCAATAGGTATCTAATATTACATTCTTTTGATGTAAAAAATCGCAGTAAACAAATTCAAGCACGACGGTAATATTGAGCTCGTAAAAATGTTTCAAATGGTTTTGGATGTTTCGAAATTTACATTCTCTTATACGTTCGGTTATTGTTAAGTTATTTTTTGTATTTGGAAGTGAATTTTAAGGCCTTAATTTAAGGTATGAATTTGTACCAAAGTAATAGTATCAACATCAGGATATTAAAAATAAAAATAGGTTTTTGATACTGTTGATTTCTCATTTATTTAAAATTGGAACGGAATCTTCATCAGCTTTCTTGTGCTAATAGTACCCAAACATAAGAAGGTTTTTCTTCGTGGACTGCCCAAACCGGTTACGAAATAGATACTGTCTTGAGAAGTCTCACTAACACTTTAAGAAAGAAGACCCTTGTGCCTCAAGAATTCAGCAACACCTGTTGCATTCAAACTATTTGAATTGTATGTAGTCGGTTGATACATGGTATCTTCAAATGCCGGAAGCCGGAATTTCATCTGCAGAATTTTTGATGTAACGATAGTTGTATAAACTTCCTTTCATCAATCCGGAGCGGTATCGTCACAGTTCCGGTTCCTTGACAATTGAGCCAGTTCGAGGTTCCGTATCCTTGAGTCCGTGAATGTTTTCTATACGTTACACAAGGGGCACAAGGTACATGAAAAGTAAAAAGAAATCACTCCTCTTCACATCCGGATGTTTATGCACTTTAATGCTCAACGGTGTCCTCCGGAAAATCGACCTAGAATGAAAAATAAAAAATTAAACATTTTCTAATGGTTTTGCTCAATTTTTCCGTAAAGATTGATCACACTTATCAGCAAAACAAATACTTCTGAGCCTCGCATTTCAACTCAAACTGTTCCACACGTAAAACAAATTAAATGTCAATTTAGAAGAACATTGACTACTTGATGTGATATTATAATGCTGATTGTGATATTACACTGAAAGACGTGTTCACGTTGGGTACATTAAAAAGATGTATTATCAAATCGAAAATCCCAAATATTACATTAGTTGTCCTACATCTTCAAAAATTACATCGGCCATCGTTACATTTTTTTTGCTGTGTATACCGATGATATGACAAATCGTGTATCTGATTGTACTTCAAATCTTGACTTACCACATCTGGCGACAAATTGAACAAGAATTATATTCCAACGGTGTATATTTTCCCTTGACCAGTTAGCATCTCAGGAGACAAGAGCATTGTCAATGATCTTTAGAAACTTCTACCTTCTGCTGGCAGACGCAGAAGGTCAAATATCGTCCTTGAGCTGAGTCCATTAGCTTTGAGATTGAGCACTAAAATAGTGCATCATTTGACAGAACATAGGAACAAAACAGCGCGAACAACTATACGAATTATGAGAGTAAGCCAAGGAGATCTTTCCAGGATACTTTAAAAGTTGTACAGATCAACTTACGCCACGCCAGCTACCGCACTTTGTCTTCTTTCTACGGGACCTTTACGAGGATAGCTTGAATTGAGTGGAAATGTGGAAGTGGAAGTTAAAATCTTTAAAATCGGTATGAAATCGGTATGTTTTGCCAAAAATCGGTAATCGGTATATACCGATTCTTGGTCAAAATTTTGCTCAAAAATCGGTATGAATACCGGAAAATCGGTATGTGTGGCATCGCTGCCTCCCAGTAAGCGCGTCCTCTCAGAAATCGACAGAGCATGCAAAAAATTGAGAGTTGAGTCACCGAACTTAGAATAAAACGGTTAACTTCGGCGACACTCCAAGAACGCTAATATTTTCATTCGGTTTGTCCTGCCGAGATACCTAGAGGCAACAAATACGAATGCGTACATGCGCAATCAGTTTGAATCGTACACTCGCACGGTGTGGTCGCATTTTGTCCCCGTGTCCCGTGTGTGCTTTCAATCGTAGCTGTCGACTTCTCAGGCAGGCGAACACGCGTCTCGGAGCGAAACATACAAACACGATTCGGATTGTGTTCGTATGTTTCTCTGGAGGGCGTGTCTTAGCTTAATTCGTGGCACTCACCCAAGGCACGCGTATGGTGTGTTCCTCTCTAACGATGTGATGATGCAAAATCGCCAGAGAGATCGTTACGATCCCTCTGGCGATTTGAGTTACCTCTCTGCCGATTCAAATTTACCGGGCTTCGGCTCTTATACTCAACTTAACCGTCAACTCTACACTCAATATACCCTCCGCCATCCTCTCGTTTCCTCACTGAAAAATCTGCTATCTGCTACCGACTGCAATTCATTTCTTCCCCCTTACACCTTCCACTTAATCACTGCCTTTTTATATCCTTCCCAAGATGGACGATCCACGGCCTGAAAATTAGCACTTCAAACAATTTTTAAAGCCCCCATATCCTAATATCTGCCGCACTACACTACCCACAACTTCCACAAATGAATCACTTCACTTATATCAATTAATCAACCGCGTATCAATGAAATTGCAGCAAAAACGCAACGCAATAAGAACCGCTTGTTCGTATGCATCCGCACTCTCACGCCAACCGAAAGAGAATGGTGAGAATGTAAAAACTAACACTACTGATTTACAAAATAAAAGCAATACTAATGCCATATTCGTTTTCATCTGGTGGAAAGATGGTTGTGCACCAACTGCTTTCATCTTCATATAAAAAAAACGCTTTGACAGCACTTGGTGCACTACCGGTGCACCACCAGGATGAAAACGAATATGGCATAAGATCTAACTTCAAAACAGAATACAAAACAAAAATTAACTTAGCATTGTAGCTCGTAAGCGGTTCACAGTAAGAGAATCGCAAAGGTTAAATTAAAATCGAATTCACTACATACATTGTTGAATACTGCACACATGGAACGAATAGGCTCATTCTGACCGTAGAGTGTTCGATGAAATCCTAGCCGGAGAAATTCTCGCGTTCTTAGTTGTCTAGGCACCACGTTGAAGTCGACTCTCGCAAGAATGTTTGGCGCATCGATGTCACCGAGCAGCAATTTTCCAACAAACGCCGCCTTCAAGTATTCACGTCGGTTAGCGAGGGTATCCAGATTCAACCAGGAGCATCGCTGTGAATACGTAGGAGATTCTTCCGGGACTGGCCAGGGGCAAATTCGGAGTGCTGAGCGAGTAAATTCGGATTGTAAGGATTCGATTCTACTGACCCAGGTGTCATGGCTAGGGCACCAGACGACTGCTGCAGATTCCAGGTGCGAGCGAACTAATGCACAATATAGAGTTCGTAGACACTGTGTATTTGTGAATTCCCTAGTGGTTCGCAAAATAAATCCTAAAGTCCTATTCGCTTTGGCTACGACGTAATTTAGTTGATTTTCAAATGTAATTTTGGAATCCAACAGTACACCTAGATCCTTCACAACGGAAACTCGTTCAAGAGTGGAATCTTGGAGAGTGTAATTCTAAGTCAGTGGATTCTTTTTCCGAGTAAAACTGATTACATTGCATTTCGCCACACTGACCGTTAAGCAATTCAATTTACACCACTCCAGAAATTTACTCAACATTTACTGCAATTCCAAACAGTCGCTGTAGCTTTCAATTTTCCGATAAATTTTCAAGTCATCAGCATACAACATTCTACACCCGGATGGAAGAGCGTATGTTACATCGTTGTAATAAATGCAGAAAAGAAGAGGTCCGATGTTGCTGCCTTGTGGAACTCCTAAGTTATTCTGGAACACATAAGACTCAGCATTTCCTAGCCGAACAGTGAGAGAACGATTTGAAGATTCATGATATTATGACGAAAAAACATGTAATTTTATGTGAATTTCGATGTATTCATTTTGTGCATTCAATTTGACCTAAAATTACGTCAAAATAGACCTTATTCTATGATTTTTTGTGTCTTTGAGAATTCATGGCTTCAAGCGTTTTTGTCTTTTCTTGTGTAGTTTTATGTCATAAGTGATGCTTCAGTTTTGTGCATCCAATTTGACATAAATTTACACCAAAAAATTAATAGTGTGTAGGCTCTAGGAACCACAAAATAAATAGAATTACAGAAAGCGTCGACTAAAAAATGGCGACGGCGAGGCAGGCTGAAACCCCCTTTTTAGGGAGGATGATTCTTAGAGAAAAGTTCGCGTGGAAATTATTGACCATATTCTAAAAACAATTAAAACGGGAAAGTGAATAAAGTATCGTACTACTGGATGTTAACCCTGGTGAATAACAACCTCCATGTAAATGTATGTGTGTAAGCGCATCGAACAAGGAGTAACGAACGGCACCGAGCTATCGGGGAATCAGTCGTATTCTACACGAACCACCAGCTAGACGCGGCCCTGCCTAGCTACTACAGTAGTTTTCCAACATTTTCATAAGAATACTCTTACTGAATAGTTATTATTTATTCAGTGTAAGAAATATTATACTTAGTTTGAAAAACATATTCTTATTTTACCACATTTTTATAATTGCTGGCGAAACGAAGTTCGTACGGGATCAGCTAGTTTAAATATAAATTTCGTATTGTACAGTTCTTAATTATCTTTTTCATATTCGGAAAATTATTATTTAAATATTGAAAATGTATATTCGTTTCGTAAAACATGACACAAATTTTGAATAAAATGTAGAACTAAATTTGCAATAAATAATTTTTAATGATAATACCAGCTGAAAAAAAAATCCTGAACTGGATACCGAATCAGTTCACGATTACCAGCCGACGGGCACAGACGTATTTTTCTGGTGGAGCTAGATCTCGTGTGTTTGTAGAGCGTTTCGTTTGGTGAAGATACGACCTTAAAATTTCGGATGTGAAGAACAAAACATAGCTACAATCAAAGCAGCCGATCGGAACTTCCGTACGAGTTCGTTGCGGTTCTTTTTGGGACGGGATAAGCCCAAATATGTGCGAGTTTTTAGAATACCTCCTGATATACTTGACTCGAAAATCGAGCAGGTTTTGTCTAAGTATGGAAAAATCTACCGAATGATCAGAGAGCGATACAGTTTAGAGACTGGGTTTCCAATTTGGAACGGAGTAAGGGGCCTTCACACGGAAGTGACAGGGAATTTGCCAGCAGCGGTACAAGTGCCTCATTTTCAAGCACGTTTGTGTAACAGTGTTTTTCGTGTGAGGCCACAGATCACTTAAAAGCTAAATGCCCCAAAGGTCGGACAGTGAACGACAGAATGAGGCAAAGCGGTGAAGAAACCCGGGAAGGCGATCGAGAACGGTGTGCAGTACCAGTGACCTTGGAACCAAAAATTAGTTTAATGAAAACGAACAGCAATGAAATAGCGAAGAAAGATACAAATGCTCCTCAACCTACTCCTCGAAAGCAAGTTGAGTCGAGCACGAGGGAACGTAGCGTTTCAAGAGAATCGTGTGAAACACAAATGGACCAAGTTTTGGAAACAGAACCAACTGATGAGACGACAGATGGAGGCACGACATGGAAGAGGGTTCGAGGAAAGACCGTTAAGCGAGTAGCACTGACTAATGCTATTTCGCCTGACTCTTCGGAAAGTGGCGAACAAACGTTCATAGTTCCCGAGTCACCCGATTTTCTGAAAGCTCAAGCTCAAAGAACGAGATCACGATCGAAGCAGCGAAAATTTAGTGAGAATTGAGAAGTACGAGATGAGTTTATCCAGTGTTTAAGAAACGATTATTCAAAGACACAAAATTAGCATCATAGATTGTAACAGCCGGCTAGCTCAGACGGACTATTTTATACAGGGTCGGCTAAAGCACTTCTCTAGGGCAGACTCACGACCATGGTTATTGCACATCACAGGTGGACTTGGGCAGAACAATAGAAAAAAGGTGTTTCGGATTTGCGTGCATAAAAGGGTTAGGTTTACATTTTACATTGTATAAGGACGGTTTTTAAGAGATGTGGGCAGGACTAACATTATGAGCTCCGAATTGTTAGGCTAGTGGATGTGACGAGAACAACGAGCGTCTCATACCTGGTACCAGCGGTAAACTCCGGAAGTGGTTGTGCACGTGGTTCCTGCGGCGACCTTGGACACGGTAATTGGCGATCCGTGTGGCGGAAGATCCCGATTGCTGTCGAGAGTGATGACGTAGACAACAACCCCTCGACTTGCCTGGCAGGATGGACAGCTTCGGAAGGGCCGGAAATCGCGAGTGTGGACTCCTTCCAGACGGTGCGTGACTTGCCTCGAAGAAACCCGGTCACGATGTGCAAGACCCGGATTAATCGGGAACCTCGAGCTCCGACGAATCCTGTGCAGCCCCGGTGACGATACCTCAAGACCGAATTTATTCGGGACAGCGGCGGATTGCTGGAGACAACACCGGAAGTGATCCTACGTCGCGAGATGTGGTATCACGACTACTCAAAGCTGTGTCTAGTGTTCTCCGAGTTGCGACCGTTCACTCGGACGGTCCGATCCGAGATATTAACCAAACAGTAGCGCCACAAAGTGCTCCATACTAGAGTTTAGAAAAATTGGGAAGCTTTTAGGAACAGGCCTTAAATTAAAAGGAAATTAGCTCCTAATGTTATTTTTTTATAATTATTGGGCAAAATTTTGTCATTAGAAGGTACTTGCAAGACACGCCGACAGAAATACATTTGATTTCTTACAAAAATTTTCGAAAAATGTGCAAACAGCTCCCACATAAGAGCAGACATTTCAGATGTGCATTTTTCATAAATAAAATACAACTCTTAAAAAAAATCTATAAAAAATCTAAATAATTTTAAATCTTCTTCCAGTACAAAAAAACAACTCAAACACTCCGTCGATTCCAGAAAAAAAAACATCAAATTTGTTACTTTAGTTAACAGAAATCAGGATAAAATTCAAGTTTTTTCAACCAGGATTTTTCATTGTTAGAATGCTTTTCAAAACAGAACTTTCGCAAATTTAGCTTACAAATATCTCCATCAATTTTTTTTGAATGAATGTTTTTGTGAAAATATCACTTTTTCATTTAAAAACTTTTAAAATACTTAGGTGTGTTTTCAATAGCTAGAAAAACATCAGTTTTTGAAACTTAATATATCGCTCAGTAGCTATCAATATTTTTTCAAAATAATTTAAAACACTAGAAGAAGAGCTAAAAGTTGATTCTACTTAATTTTTAAAAGATCTCTGAAGTAAAAAACCATAGTAAGATGAGTTTTAAATTAATCGAAAGTTTACACCATTTTGTTTACCTTTTTAAATAACTACAAAACGTCAAACATTTACCTGGCATCGCGGATACTTTCTGTCCGTCCTCTTTCCGGTTTGCTTTTTCGAACATCATCTTCTCGAAAGACCCATGCAGCATAATGGAAGGAATGAGGGATAGGACAATGAAAAGGGAGATTGGATATACACTGAGGAAAAACTTAACAAAACACCCAAACCTATCTGCCGTTTGTTACTTTGTTCGGTAACAAGATAAATAAAATCAGATAGTAAAAATTGTTAGATACGAAAAAAGGAAAAGAAAATTGTTTAGAATAGTTTAGAATAATTTGAAATTGATGTGAACATGTATTTCTTTAGGTTAATGATCAATATATATATTAATAAAAAATAAATAAAATAAAATTTAAAAAAAAAAATCCGAAATATGCAAACAGATACAGATACAGACAATTTTGATTTTGATAATATGGCATCAGAACCTCCGAAATGAGTTTAATCTTATATAAACTTTAATATTCAAAACTGGGATTAGTTTTCAAAGTTTTGTAATTCAGTCAGCAGTCAACATTGTTAGTCCTGAATAACCTTACTCAATCATCAAAATTTAATTTAACATTTTGAGTGTACCTGGTTTGCTTTTCCTAAACCCTCATCAAGAATCATTACCTACGTTTTAATTTTCTACCACATGAAGTATGAATCCGTTACAAAAAAAATGTTCTGGATGGAAATAACTTAATTGACATCTAAAAAAAACTATTTTTTTCTAATAGTCTTAATCAGGGATGGAAAAAAATCTCTTCTAGCGACTTTTGAGCAGGGAGCGACCAACCGTAGGACACATTCAAATCGCCCTAGCAAGCGATACTCTCTGCTCTGTTACTGTTATGTAGGGAGATCTCCGAGAGTGACGAGTTACCACAATCTTAAAAAAGCAAGATAAAAAGAAAGTCCTTGATGAGCGCACTCGCTATGCCTTCCAATATCGTACATACGGATTGTTGTGAGTGGTTGCAACAAAATGCGAATCTCTAAACGTACAGATCCTGACTTAGCCCAGATCGCGATATGTACAACATGCGATCGGATCCCATCATAGCGTTAAGATTGTGATTTTTCGGAAGATTCAAAGAGTAGCTCTTGCTCGCAACAACATTTGTGTATTGCTTGGTCGTTTGTTTGGAAAAGTACGCAACGGCAATTTATTAGATAAGCCTTGGAATGTAATATAGTAAAAGATGGAAAACAATTCAAACGATGAGGGGGGGTTGGCGGAAGGTTGTGGGTGGAAAACTGGGGGAAAACTGTTGCAAGAAGTAAAAAAATCCACAAAAATGAAAGAAATTTTCGAAAAAAATTGAAATAGTTTAAAAAAAAAATTACATTCAGAATCTATTGACTTTATTGACTTTTTTGATATTATGTGTTGAAACGGTGTGCTAAATTTCAGCACTGTTTTTAGACTTCCTTTCTGTTTGATGCCCGATGGTTACCGACGAAATTGCAAGAATAAAATTGCATACAACTCGTTGCAAAAATCGAATTTTTCACCACACGGTAACCCTCGTTAGATAAATCCTCGACTTGTGCTGGAAAATCTACTTTTCGCAACTTGTAGCATAAATAAAAAAAGATATATCTATTTGAAAAAATCATTGAGTTTTCAATTTCTGAACTACACATTTACGTTGGCTTAGGTGCAGAATGTTAGTTACATCATTCTGTTTAAAGATTTCAGAGGCATTTTTTAATTAGTAAAATTTAGCTAAAAACAGTGTTGAAAAGTGCTTCTTTTCAACACTGCTTTTTCCATATCTAATCATTAGTATTGACTGGTTATATGTTATACGCTCCAGGATATTTTTAGTAATTGTAAAAAACTGTTGTTTGTAAATCTTTAAAACTGCAGTTTTTAATTTAACACTTCGATGCTTGATTTTTTTGTAAATGTTTTAAATTCTGTTCCATTTAAATAATACATGGGAACAACATTATCAGTGTCTATGTGAAAACCCTGATAACCTGATTCTATTTAGATAGAATTTTGCATCCTGAATCCAAATCATGTGTGGGATATTGATGAAATCAATCAATCATAACTTATGAAACAACAATCTTTAAAAAAACATGAAGTAAATTCAAACTAAGTAGTTGTACTTAATTTAAAAAAGAATTTAAATTCTGCATAACTTTTTAATTTTCAGAACAAGTAAAGAACTACGAATATTTTGATTTATGCCTTAAAATAAGCCTGGTTGAACATTTTTTCAACATTAACATATAAACCAAACTAAGGAAAATCATGCAAGAGAGACCCTTTCCAACTTTTTCTAAGAAGTCAAAACTACCCGCGTTCTTAGAGAAATTTTATAATTCAATTAAAACCTTTTATTTGAGCTTCTTCGAATTATTCTATAGTTTTACCAAAAAGTCCAAATGAAATTTAAATAATTTTACTTGTTTTTTTTTTCAAGTGTTGAACTTTGAATTCCAGTTTCCAGATCTAGTAGAAAATAACTAATTGTCCATTCAGCGCTTTTTAATTATTCTTGACACTTCGAAGGAAGGAGAATTTGGTAGCGTTGGGTATCTCATTTAATCTATATAATAACATATCAGGTTTGAGCTGATTTTTGGGTTTTATCAGTTAAAGGTAATTTCGATTGAATATCGTAAAATAAACGGAGATATTTCCACAAAAAAGAGTTAGGAACCAATCAAGCAATTAAAATTGTGCCCTTATTTGTGTGAGGATTAAAAATCAATATGAAATATCTCAATTTAATTTTATAATTCATAATCTGACAAGATTTTGAATCTTTTATGCTAGAATAATGAATTAAAAATGCATATTAAAAAGAAATGAATAATAACTTAAAGGATTCTTCGAAATTGATGTGTTTGTATTCAAACAAAAAAAGTCTAATAAAATTTTTTATTTGATAATTTTGGTTTTTGCAGATCTAGATTATTCATTTTTTCGAACAATTTTGTAAGACGAGTTCTCATACTCGAATATCCACTTTCATTATGAACTTCTGGATGTCATTGGAATGAAATTGTTTAAATTGAATCAAAATTTAACCTTTTATTGAACAGAATAAACGACTTTTTTTGGCAGTTTCAGATTATTTATAAAAAAAATCTTATTTTTTATGTGGACATAGGTCCGTATTGGACCTTTCTTTAAAATCATATATCGGAGAATCTTGAAAATCACGAAGTCTTGGCGAATGCACTAAGAAAGAAAATCAGATACAGGCATGTAGACATGATTGTAGCCCAAAAATCACTTTAATGTTAACTTTCAATATTGAAAATTTAAACATTTATTTGAATTTTAACTAATTTAAAATTTTGATGGACCAAAAACTTAAATTCTACATTAAAAGTAATTTGTTTCAGAAGAAAAATTGTCGTGGTCGTAGGAAATTCGAAATGAAAATTAAAAAGAACATGCCATACTGAAAATATCAAAGTCAAACAGTTTTTTGCAAAATATTCACACATTCATATATTTGTAAAAAAATCCATGTTCAGAATACAATGAACAATATACAATTTAAGATTTTAATTCATATTCGCATTAACATTACAAAAGTAAGCAGCAGCTTTCATTTTCAAAAGTGTGCTTCTGATTGATCATGTTATAAGAAGATGCAAATTTATTAAATCAAAAATATTTAAAAAAAAATTTAATTATTCCAAGAAAGTGTAGCAAAGCGCATCGGGTGTGCTAGTATACAATAAACAAAAAACACAAAACATTCAACAAAAAAAAACATTTTCATAAGTATGTATTTTAATTGATAAGGGTTTCACGCCTCGAAAAAAAAATCTGTGAAGTTTGGCGGTAGATTTTAATAAATATGGGAGTTTCATGAAAATGGTTTATGAAATCTAAACAGACTTGACATTTAAAATAATAGTATAGTAAAAAGGTATATTTGAGGTATCAAATCAAGGTTTTGATAAAGAAAAACTAAAAATATCAAACACAAACTGCGTTTAGAAAAAAACGAATATGTTCTTCAAGTTTAGACGTTTAATATCACTTCCTATCACGGAATCTTTAAATCATCCTTATTTAACTCAGAAAAATTTAATTGAGTTTTCAAACTGTTAACAGTTTACAACAAAATGAGCAAAACTTTATCTTTATGTTCATATGTAGCGAACTGGTGGTGATACCTGTTCAAAGATTTAATGAAATATCATTAAATATCAATTAAATGAACATTAAAAAAAAAAGAACACTTTCCCGGTGATTTGTGGAATCTTCCAGCTTCCTGGCAAAGCTTTGAAATTCCAGAAATTTTCCGGATTTTTCCTTATTCCCAACACGCAGAAAAATTTATTGTAATATCAATCAAATTTGGGCCGAAAATAATAAAAATTTTGGTTGGGAAAAAGCAGAAATATATTTTTGTCTAAATCGATAAAAAACGCTACTTGGAATTGAACTTATCGTTTATGTTAAGGTAATATAGGCCCTTTTTGAAAATAAACCATATTCATTTTCATAATAATAAAAAAAATTTGGGTAAAATTGAAAAAATGAGATTGGAAAGAAAATTTATTTTCGTTGTTCAAAATTACATTTTTTTGTGGTTTTAAAAATTAAAGTGATTAGTAACAATTCAATGTATTTCATATAAATTAACTAGAACATATTTTCAGGTTCTGCTGTATTGATATAGAAATGTTTTTTTTTCAATTTTTCTTTATTTATTCACTCCATTTAACGGGGTATAGCCACCAAACCAACCATTGTCTCCTCAAGCTCCAATAATGAAAGCGGCGATGCTGCTTGTGGTAAAGGCCAACTCTGGAAGGACCTATTGATGGCCGTCCATGCGGGATTGACGGAATGTCGGCCCTATGGAGTTGGAGTTTCAGGTCTGATGAATCTATTCCGCCCATCGATCTGTGGAAAATGATTTTTCGTTAATATTTAACTAAACTTGATTACGATTTTGAATTATTAAATTAGCTTACCTTTCATGGAACAAATATGCGGATGAGAATATCCGTTCAGGATCGGATCTAGATTCCTGCGGCTCTGAAAGGCAGGCTGTATTCCGGCATGCGCCCTCCAGGAGCACGTACCCGTTCGTGCCTGCATGCCTGCCCAATGTTCCAGGTTCCGAGGTTTCCTGCAAATAAAAATAGCTAAAAAGATTGAATAAATAAAACTTAAGTTTCGAAATCTACCGGTGTCTGGTCCAGCAGAAACGGTGAATGAGCTCCAGCTAAAACGGTTTGGTTCGATCGGATGCTGGAAAATTTTGTATATTTTTTTTTCTTTTTTTCACTTATCGTTTTTAAGTTGCACGTCGAACGAAATAAACCAAATTTTGGTTGCAAATTAAATCAAATTTAATTTGTAAGTAATTAAAAATGTGCATGTATAAATAACAAAATTTGGTTATTATTTTCGATCTATTTTTTCGTGAAAGGTATCAAAAAAACTGCATCGAATGTATAAAATAAAATAACAATTCGTTTTGTTGAAACCATCCCCCATTCTTTTTCTGCGTGAATCACCTCATTTTAGCCAACTTGATTTAATTCCAGTTTTATCAGCTTCTGCTTGGAGCTTCCAATACAAAAGTTAAAAAAAATCATATTAATACCAATTCAAACTAATTATAAGCGCTATGGTGATCTAAAACAAAGTAATAAATTTTGAATCAATCAGTTAAAAACTCCCATGCCCGTGCGCTAAGCCAAAAAAAATTCTTCAACATGTGCCGGCCGACAGTTGAACTTCCATCCACGTCGTCTGTCATATGTTGTTGCTTCGTTTGCGCCATCCGATTCGGATCCGCATGGATCTGTGTATGTAAGACACTCACTCTCAGCGAGCCAAGCGTACGTTGCGATTGGTTAAAGTTCGCTAGCAAAAAGGGTAGCTCTTCTCCCCGAGCTACACACAGTCTCAAAATGTGTTTGTCGGTATTCAACCATCATCGTTTCAATAAAGATCTTCTATCGAGGGGATATGATTTTGCTCTCGGTTTGTACAGATCGCGACTTGTACACTTGACGACTAAACGTTTGTCGGATCAAAATCCTTTCGTTTCCATCCCTGGTCTTAATTGTTTAAACACTGAAAAACGAAATCGAAAAATTTATATGTATTTTTTTTAATTTCCAAATTACAAATTTAATTCAGGAAATCGCAAATGTGCGAAACCTGGTGCAAATTTGCAGTGGCGACGCGAAAATTGCAGGTATTAGTGAATCGCTGCCTACGGAATATCATCCGCGCAAATATAATTGAAACAATATTCACCACACTTATTTTCTTCATATAATGAGAAGGCGACACCATCAGCATCCTCTAGCGGACAAAATGGAAGCATTAATTCGAGAAATTCGTCTAACTTGTGAAAAGCGTGTATTCCGACTCGACTTGATCAGGGATGCCAGTTATAATAAATGAAATTGTTTGTTTCTATTCTTGCACCATAAAAATTTTAGTGAACCAACAAATTTGATTGTTTCAAAAAATACATACATTTGGATGTATTTTTTCAATCGGTCAACTGCTTAACTGTTTATAAAAATTTTTTAGTTAAGGAAAAAAATATTACGAAATTTACGTAGAAATATCGTTATTTTATCTTTACTAGATGACGGGTTCCGCTTTTCAATTTGGCAAAAAATGGGTTTTTAAACGATTCGTATTAAAATATTATATTATATTGTTATTGTCTCATGCTAGATGTTTCTTGTTAATATTTAAACATTTTCAAACAAATCGGTTTATCATTATCAAACTATAAAGTTTGTTAGATCATTTATCAAATACAGTTCTTAGGTCAAAGGATATTATATCGAGCTTTTATCCAGCAATAACATGACAATAATCTCTCTTAAATGTTTATAATTAATGAATTGATTAAAAAAATCAATGCTAACAAATCGTTTCCGAAATGCCAGTGCTCCAAAAAAACAAAAGGCTAACAAATAATATCCATGTTTTCTGATAATGGACTTGGAATCATGCCTGAGAGACTTGTGACATATCTTCTGAAAAACATTTAAGAAGTAGAAGCTGGTGGTGCGAATTTTGAATTCATTTCTTAAATGAGCGGAATTTATTATTTTTATGTCTTCCTAAACTAAACAAAAAAAGTGATGAAAATATGTTCGGACGGCATCCCTGATCAGCATTTTGACAACTCCAGATTAACATTTTGAAAGGGTACAGATTGATTTTTTTTATTAATTGAGACAAATGTATGCAACAGAATTGTTTTTTATTTCAAATTTAAACCAATTGTACTGAAATAAATAAAAAAAACTCTTTCGATTCGCAATAGATAATCGGAATGCGATATATTTCTTAATGTTTTCCCATCATTTATTTGTGCACGTGAACGCAAAACAAAAATATAAACAAATAAAAAATCACAGCTGAAATAGTTTCACAGCAACGATTAACAAGGAGAAAACAAAATTTAAGCACATTTTTTTTTAATTAATACGATAACTGTGTGCACATTGAGCATCATGTCATTTGTTATTACCAAGAAGGAAAAATTCTGCTCCCGCCATGGAATGTGACGAAATTATATTGGTATTGGCATGTATATTATTTTTGAAATGAAACATTTTTATTATTCTTTACTATTGCAGAACAAATGATAATCCAAAACACAAAAAACTATTTAAATATAACTAGGAAAAATTAATAATAATCATTTTTGAGTATCCATTTTTTTATTACTTTATCTATATTTAATTTCGTCTCTTAGCTAAGCTTTTAAAATTTGTATTAAGCTTCCGCTTATTTTGATTTGCCGTTTTGTATGACATATTCCAGGTAACGGATCGTTGTTAAAAACTCGAAATAAAGACAAAGATGAAATAAATTTTATGGAATTTGATTTAAAGAAACTAAAAGGCGCAAATGTTTGATTAAGAATATGTAGTTTGTTTGCTTTCTCGTTAAGTGTTGGCGGAAATTTGCAATGCAAAAGTCTAAAATCAGTGCTGGCAGATTTTATCGCGAATGTCGTAAATCAAGGTATTTTTAGTTATTTATGAAGTCATAATAAATTAGTCATTTATTACGAATTCTTGACCTTAATGTTTCTGATTCTAATAACATTCCCTTTAGAATTCTTTCTTTTTTTTAAAATTTTGCACTAAATCGATAGGAATATTACAATCACGATGTTTAAGAGTATCAGCAGCGGCCAGCTGTCAAAGCTATAATAACACTCAATTTTGACACTTGTTCCTCGGTATTGAAAAAGCAAGCCAGGAGCCATATTTGAACACCGACCAGCTCCTGATTGGACAGATGCTAACAAAAGGAAATAGCATAAAAAAACAACAACACCTATCGGAGCATCACCAGTGGCTAAAATGGAAACCAGTTTAGCACTTACCGGTGCGCAAATGTACTGCTAAAGCTAAAAAAGGACCTAGAATGTGTCCGGGGTTAACACCTAGGATAGCACTTACCGCTGCCGATGCTTTAAGGGTTTGGATAATGTTTTAAGTATTGTAAGGAGTCATGAACGTTTGCGAGAAAAAGAATATGCGCTGTTAACAATTCATATTTATTCAAATAGTACTCATTTTACTTCCGCCTTTTCTATATGCTACGTCACACTTTTTGCGATTGTCAATTGAAAAATCAGGACACCTGGCATCTCTGATCAAAGCTCCGAAAAAATTCACAGTGTAATAGTTCCATTTCTGTCGCCAGATAGCGCTATTCGTGTCTCCCGATTTCTCGTTAAGTGGTGTATATCGGTTCTAGTATATCTGATCCGCGCTTCGTGGCCTGACAACTGGATCTCAAATGTGGAACTACATCGCCGGTGTCATCAAAAGGCGTTAGAAATCAGGATTCGGAAAGGTAAGTAAATATGGATTGGACACACGCTGCGATAAGAACAAGATTCGCAGAGAGGCGCTTGACTCGAATTCAGATGCTCATCGAAGAAGAGGCATACCCAGAAGCTCGTGGCGACGTAGTCTATCCGCTTAAATATCACGGTTGACGAAAACCTTGGCTGGCAGCAAATTCAGATGCTGGCTACGGATCGCCAGCAATGGAGATCTTTTGTTCGGCCCTATGAGTCGGATAATCTTCGCCGGACCCTAGGTAGGTAGGCAGGTAGGTATGATGTCATCACTTGATTTGATAAGAAAATGACTACATTATTCGGACAGTAAACTATACTCCACAAATTATAGCATAAAAACAGTTAATGGTTACCTTCCGCCGAGCACTATTTGACTTAAAAAATCATGCAGCGCAGTACGTCTCTTTTCGAAACGTAAGATTGAAAACAGTCTTCCGAAACATCCTTTTTTCACCAACTTGCAACATGACGGCCCTAATTGTCATCTCGTCGTTCAACGTTTTGTGCGCCATTGTTCGCTTGTTCTCTGCCCCAATTGAATCCTCCAGGGCGATCCTCCGGCAGGGCAGTGTAGTCGGCATCTTCGATCGGTTCGTCGAAAATATTTTTGCTGATGGTAGAAAATAATGTACTGAATATTCTATTCTACACAATAAAGCGTTACTTAACAAACATCACTTAGGATTAGGCAAAAATAAACAATTAGTCTATGCATTCATTTTAAGTTAAAAAAAAAAGAACGTCAAAACATATTTAATTTGATTCTTGTTTTTTGCCAGTTTTTTTTTTAAATAGTATCACGGGGATAACATTAGGTTCCGGAGAGTCTTTTCGCGACAATTATTGCTTCTCCCATTCAGAACATTTTTTTTCTGCGTCAGAACTGTTGGACAAAACAATTGAATGAAAATATAATTTTAAATTCTGAATATCTGATTAATGAAAGTTAATTTCAATAAATACAACTCTTAAAAAAAATATTGTTGTCTGATCGAATACAAAAAATATCACATAAAAATCGCTTTTACAGAAAATTTTAAGACTTGAGCAGCACCCTTCGTTATACTTTTTCAAACAATCAGGTTCCGGATATGCTTTCCGATGATGGGTTGATGGGCTCCACCACGCGTGAGCGCCATCTTATTCCAGCCTTCTGCACAATTTGATCATTGTTCTCCTCCAATAATCAGATTGAGAAAAAAAAGACATACACCGTCTTAGCCGATTTAGGCTTTACAGACTGAATAAATGACGTGGACAACTTAAGATTAACATTTAAATACCCAGTACCGAGATGGGAATTTAACCCATGCCATCAGTGGGCTAGCGATTACCGTCTTACCACGCTAACCACTCGACCACCGAGACGTACTGAGAAACACGTAATAAAATATTGTTAAACGAATCCTATATTCGTTTCCGTCCGTAACACTTTCTACATACATAAGTATCATGAAAACCGGTAAATGTATGTATGTATGAAAAACCCACCAGTGGCTGATAGGTCTTTCGACCCGAGGCGGTACGGGAAGTCTCAATCGCACATTCAAATATTGTTCATGCTTAACTCATCAACAATAATTGCAGCACTACCAAGGGGTCCGTTACCACTGGTTTGGGACAGGTTTGACTCATCTCACTCCCTTCCAACTGTTCGAAACAAATAAAGAATTCTGAAAAGGTTCTTAAGAAACCTACTCATGATTCTAAATTTGCCGAGATACTCCGGCTGGCTTGAACCCACAATCCATTGTACATCAGTCTTCTGATCGTTTGATGCCCTGTCCAACCCCCCGCTGAACCCCATAATAGAGTTAAGCTATTTTAAAATATGAATTTAAAAAAAAAAGTCACACTTTCAACATCTTACCTCTTTACCATTTGAAAAGGATACTTAGCTAATAAATCAAGTATCATGAAAACCGGTAAATGCTCGTAAAATTAAATACTTTATTTCAGATAAAAGCACCTGACAGTCTTGAAACAGTGAGGAAATGATGGATTTTTTCAAGCCGAAATATTTATTTGAACACAACAAATGAAAAGGATATCGGTATCGATTTTTAAAAAGGGCGTATGCGCCAATTGTAAACAACTCCAGTAACTAGCATAAACGTATTGAATTTTTTAGGCTTTCTTACAGAAAGGCATAGCGAACGGTCCGTTGGGGCTATCAATTATTAAGGGTCCAAGACCCCACTTTATATATACCAATCGACTCAGCTCGACGAGTTACGAAGATGTCCTTGGATTTGTATGTTCCATTGCAACGTTCTTACCACTCTTTCTCCTATTCTGCCCAAGCAATCAAAAGTTCAGATAACATTCCTCTATCAGGTTTGATCAGCTTAATCGAGTATGCTAATACAACTTCTTTTCAGCTTAGTTTTTAAGTAGTTAAACGAACTTGAAAGTTGACAAAAAGTTCGCATAAATCGCCAAACAATTTCTAACCAGCTCCAAAATCCACTTTATAAGCAGCATAAAAAATCGAAAAAAATACTCTTTCGCTCCTTCAATTGCCTTCTCAAGTCCGCTAATTTGATTCATATTAATCAACCATATTTTTTACTTACTCACATTATATTTAAAAACATGTTCGTACCAAGCCTCGAACCCGAGCTCACTGCTTGAAAGTCGAGATCCATACTTGTTTCCCTATATGAACATCATGAATAGGCAACGATTTTACTCGATGTGATGATTTTCTTTAAAATGACTTTCAGGTTCTTAATTTCTACTTAATTCCCACTTTCAAGTTGTTAAAAAGTTCTTCCGGAACTAAATGTGTACTTCACATTGTGTTTATTTATGCAAACACGTGTTTACCCAAGCAACCAAAAGTTCGGATAACATTCCTCTATCAGGTTTGATCAGCTTAATCGAGTATGCTAATATAACTTCTTTTCAGCTCAATTTTTAAGTAGTTAAACGAACTTTAAAGTTGAAAAAAAGTTCGCATAAATCGCCAAACAACTTCTAACCAGCTTCAAAATCCTCTTTATAAGCAGCATAAAAAATCGAAAAAATTACTCTTCCGCTCCTTCAATTGCTTTCTCAAGTCTGCTATTTTGATTCATATTAATCAACTATATTTGTTACTAACTCACATTACATTTAAAAACATGTTCTTACCAAGCCTCGAACCCGAGCTCACCGCTTGAAAGTTGAGATCCATACTTGTTGCCCTATATGAACATCATGAGTAGGCAACGATTTTACTCGATGTGATGATTTTCTTTAAAACGACTTTCAGGTTCTTTATTTCTACTTAATTCCCACTTTCAAGCTGTTAAAAAGTTCTTCCGGAACTTAATGTGTACTTCACATAGTTGTTTCCTAAGTAACGATGTGTTTATTTATGCAAACACGTGTTGAAGTTCGAAAAAAGTAGATTTTAGCCTTTAAATCTACTTCAAAGTTTCTATAATACGAAGTTGCTTTTGAACGCACGTTGGGACTAATTAAAAACTTTCAAGTTTACAAAATAGTACAACAGAGACTTTTGAGCTGTACAAAAAGACTTGCAACCCTTTGATAGCTACTTGATTTTGGAAAAAATGAGAAGTACGTAACAACCCAAGCAACCAAAAGTTCGGATAACATTCCTCTATCAGGTTTGATCAGCTTAATCGAGTATGCTAATATAACTTCTTTTCAGCTCAATTTTTAAGTAGTTAAACGAACTTTGAAGTTGACAAAAAGTTCGCATAAATCGTCAAACAACTTCTAACCAGCTTCAAAATCCACTTTATTAGCAGCATAAAAAATCGAAGAAATTACTCTTCCGCTCCTTCAATTGCCTTCTCAAGTCTGCTATTTCGATTCATATTAATCAACTATATTTGTTACTAATTCACATTACATTTAAAAAACATGTTCTTACCAAGCCTCGAACCCGAGCTCACCGCTTGAAAGTTGAGATCCATACTTATTGCCCTATATGAACATCATGAGTAGGCAACGATTTTACTCGATGTGATGATTTTCTTTAAAACGACTTTCAGGTTCTTTATTTCTACTTAATTCCCACTTTCAAGCTGTTAAAAAGTTTTTCCGGAACTTAATCAGGGTGTCGACTCATATCTGGTAATAAAATTCCCCGATTTTCCCTGATTTTCCAGTCGTTTTTCCAGAAAATTCCAGGTTTGAAAAACAACCTGAGGAAGCAACTTAAAGTTATAAAAAATATATTTCCCCCGAAAATAAACGCACAGGAAGCTTTGAGTAGAGAACACTAATTTATAACGACAATTTTAATGGAAGTATCGAATCGAATTTTTTTTTCTCAAGGGATTTTAAGCTTCACTGGCTTATTCATCCCGACCGAATTAATGGAAGTATTATTGGTGATATTAAACATTTTAAAATAAGTCAGCCAGTTCGGATCCACTTGTAGAAATTTCTATGATTTCAACATAACAATTTTCTCTTGCAAGCTATCAGCCTTCTTCTGTGCGTCTTCCAAAATTTTCCTCCGTTTCACTTCAAGCGATTTTGCTTCCGCTTCTCGATGACGCTTCATCAGCTTTGTTTGATCTGATTCAAGAGCTTCTTTTTTGCGGCGATCTTTGTTTTCCAAGTACAGAGCATGTGAATTTCGAACTCTCAGAATAAGTTTGTTGGAAATTTGGACTGATTTTACCCTCCAGCATGAAAAACAGCATCATAGATTTGTCGTTTAGCCACCACTGATTCTTCACGCATATTTTCGAACCATTTGACTCAACGAATTGCACAGAAAAGGTACCATCGGGCTGTCCGACTGAAATTCTCGTAAGGAAGGTTCCACTTAGCCTCCAACGGATACGAAGAAAGCCAATTTGACCAGAAGAAGCGGATCCTTGAGGCATGCAACAACGTCTCGATATGAATCGGATGTTGGCTCTATCTTGTCGTTTTGAACACCTTTAACAACTTTTTCATGTGTGTGATTACTATTGCTCGCTGAAAAACGCTCACGTTCTCTAACCAACGGTGAGCGCAAAACCTTAACGGAAACACGGTTCTTTTAGAATACTGTGTATATAGTGCGCGGCGTGTAGGTACATCCTGTGAGTAACGGACAATTTAAAGTGTATGAATTGACACTGACGTTTACATTCAAGCGCCCTTCGTCATATTCCCCGCTCCTATATGTACTAGCTCTCGCACTTATACATCTTGCCCGCTCGTCAGTTCGAGGAAGGACACGATTTCGAGAGGTTGCGTTCACGACCAGCAGCAAGCGGTTCCAGTCGGTTCCGGTCGAGGACAACTCGGCAACCGGAGATTTCCTGCATACGGCAGAGGACGGACTTTACATTGGCGATCCTGCCAGGAGCTAGCATTTGGCTAGCCTCGTTTAATTTGTTGTTATCCATGGATAGAGGGAAATCTCCGGTTGCTTAGGAAGAAAGTGATAAAAATGGCGTTTTTTTTAAAGGTCGTCCGAAGTGATTAATTGGTGCAAGCGACAGTAAGAATCCGATTGAAAATCAGGTTAGTAAATAGTTCAATCAGCAATTGGCAGAATCTCGTGACATATTGAATCCGGAAGGATCTTCGTCAAAACCGTTCGCTAGTCACAGACAAAAAAAATGGCAGCTGTGGTTTACTGAAGGGTGCGTTTCTTTTTGTTCATGCGGAAAAACGGCAGCTACTGTTTAGAAGAACACGCCAGCATTAAGAGTAAGTAAATATTAGGCGATAAATCCAGCTTTAAGTTTTTAAAGTTCAAAGGGCTTGTTTATCGAGGTTTTTCACTATGCTTCTGTTTATTCGGCAAGAATGCCAACCAAAGTGTGGGTGGAAACGCCAGCTTCAATTTAGGTGCGAGCGCCAGCTTCATCCCAGGCGGAAACGCCAGCTTAAACCGTGCAGAAATGCCATCTGTGTCTAAGGCGGAAACGCCAGCTTTAACCCAGGCGGGAGGGCCAGTTGGAACTCAGGCGGAAACGCCAGCTTTGAATCAGGCGGAAATGCCTCCTGTATCTAAGGCGGAAACGCCAGCTTGAACTCAGGCGGGAGCGCCAGCTTTTACTCAGGCGGGAGCGCCAGCTTCAACTCAGGCGAAAGCGCCAGCTTGAACTTAGGCGGGAGCGCCAGCTTGAACTCAGGCGGAAACGCCAGCTTTGAATCAGGCGGAAATGCTTTCTGTGTCTAAGGCGGAAACGCCAGCTTGAACACAGGCGGGAGCGCCAGCTTTAACTCAGGCGAGAGCGCCAGCTTTTACTCAGGCGGGAGCTCCAGCTTTTACTCAGGCGGAAACGCCAGCTTCAACTCAGGCGAAAGCGTCAGCTTTGAATCAGGCGGGAACGCCAGCTCGAATCAGGCGGAATCGCGAGCTCTGTCTAAGACGGAAACGCCAGCTTGAACTCAGGCGGGAGGGCCAGTTTGAACTCAGGTGGAAACGCCAGATTCAATGTAGGCTTTGAATCAGGTTGGTAAGCCAGCTTGAATCAGGCAGAATCGCCAAGCTCTATCTAAGACGGAAACGCCAGCTCTGTCTGAGGCGGAAACGCCAGCTTCAACTCCGGCGGGAGCGCCAGTATTCACTCAGGCGAGAGCGCCAGCCTAAACTTAGGCGGAAACGCCAGCTGCGTCCGAGGCAGACACGTCAGCTTTAACTCAGGCGAGTGCCAGCTTTTGAACAAACAAAATCGCCAGGCGGAAACGATAGGTTTAAGTAAAACAAAGGCGTCAGCATTGAAACGAACAGTACAGCAGCTTCAGAAGGAAATGGGAGAGAACGCTAGAGTAGTTTAAGGCGGATATGCCAGATCTAAACAAGCAAAAAACGTCAAATTTAACTCCAGTGGATACTCCAGCTAGAAAGGAGAAGCAACCTGGTGAAGGCGTCGGTAAGACCAAATCCGACAGAATGAGGGATGCTAGTGAGTCTATTTTTTAAAGTTGCCAGCTGGGTTGAATCGATATTAAAAAAGTTTCGCTGGACTAGTTGGATTTGGTTTCTAGAGAAATGGCAGTTAGGAATGTGCAACCTTCAAAAGCGATGGACACGTCAGTGCTCACAACGAAGAAGAAATGAAATGAATATGTAATTGATTCAGGAAAATACGAATATGTTCTATTGATTCTGTAGACGCTAGGAAATTGTTATGTAAAGCAGTAGTTAACTCAGTTATAGTTGTGTCACAAATATATCATTGCACAAATGGTAGGCCTCGAGCAGGTTGTCACGAAGACCAGGCACGAATGCACCGAGATATCGAGTTCACGATGCTTATTGAATGTTGTATGATGCTGAGTGTACCACTTTCAAAAGAACAAATCAATGATGGGCTTGCGGTTTCAGTTAGATGACTAAAGATGCTGATTCGAATGCCAGCACCAGGGAATTGTCATATTTCTAGTCGAATTCTATTGGCTGGTCCAGAACTGTTCATACCAATACAAAGTTTTAGTTCGATAGACGGATTTGTTCATGGAAAATCCGTCAACATTGTGGACTCAACACATTTTTGTGAAGCAGTAACACATTTTTTGATAAAAACGGCACTATTGAGCAGGAAGAAGGTTGTCAAGAATCATTGAATCTATGTATTCACGTAAAAAACGTGTAGGTCTGTAGGAGGTTCCATCCAAAGGAAACATCAAGAACTCGATCACATTGTAGTGACATCTTAATCGTAATCAGCAACTCTGCTGCTGTCCAGCGGTGCTAATTGAAAATACGTAACGTGAAAAGATAAAATGGGCACAACATTCAAAGTGTCAAAAGTGTGAACGGCTTTCAAGGTGTGTTCCAGGCATGTTGGGCTTTTAACAGGCAATCCATTGGATATGTCTTTGCAGATGATTGTGAGTAGCCAACGCGAGCGTACAAGGGGGTGGTTCAAGATGTGTGAAAATTTAAACGTTCAGCGTTCAGGAGAACGAGTTCACTCGAACTAAAGTTGAACTCTCCTAGAAAGCGATAATCGCTCATATGAACGCAAAATCCGTTAAGAAAGTACATATCTATGTTTCTACGGTTCGTTGATTACCAGCAGCATTTCAGGCTACCGATACTGCCGATCAATTCGGTGGCAAGCTTGCGTCGATATGATAATGCCACTGTTATTCGAAACATGATTGAGGTCCTTCTGATTCGAACGAATCCAGTGAGTATGGGCTGAAACACAGAGCAGTTGTTAATACCGCAATCCTGCTGAAACATCAAACTGCGGAGGCGAGTTGTGCAATGTGAAGCCACTAAAACTGAGACTCTTGTTCAACTTGACTATTAAAAAAAACAGCGACGTTAATGACATGTTTTGAAAGGGTTTCTTTACTGACCCGGAGCTGAAGAAAAGTACCGTTCCAGGAGCAAAACCCTTTTTGGTAGGAACGGAGGCTTCGATGAAATGGACCATCACCATGATAGAGTTGCTGGCGGCTACGTGAAATAGTGTTGGCGATTGCTCCGCTTTCTGAAACGAGGTATAGGTCTTTGTCGTAGGAAGTTCACCAGTAGCGGCTCTGCAGGAAGGGCGTTTAAGCCGGAACACCAGCCTGGTATATATTCTCAACGGGATACTAACGATACTAACTGATCTGCGTGTACGTTTTTCGAGAAAATTTTGCTGATGCATTTATGATCAAAGATTAATTTTGTTTACATTCTCTCACGCAAAACAAATGAACTTCAAATTTTTGTTTTGGATTATCCACGTAAACATGGTGATAAGTTTTAACTGAGGTTTGGCAACAAAATAAAAAATCTTGCAATATGAACTCAAAATTGTGTTTCGTTACAAGAAGAAAATGCAAAGCCTGAAAAAAAAGACTAGCTTAGGTCTGGCAAAGGAAACAAAAAAGCTATAAATATGATTTCAAAATTGTGTTGACTTAGCAGATGCAAAATTGAAGTCTGGAAAAATTACTTTTTGATGTAAATGATGCATAATATAAATAATTTTAATAAATTGCAACTTAAAAAAACTGGTTTTTGGTCAAACCGAGATTTTGAATCTTACTTCCTCGTTCTCATACGCAATAACACCATCGCGTGGTCAAAATTGAATGTCAAATGACTCGGTTTTAAGTCTGGTTGGTGATTGGTTTCGTCTGGGCAAATATCAAAAAAATGAACAAACAATTATGACCTAGCAGTGTTATTCAATATAAGTTGACGATGTTTAGCAAAGAGCAGTTCAATTTCAACATTAGAATAAAAGATAGGCTGTCTTATAAAACATTTGCAGAAGAAAATGTATTTCAAGGCCGTAAAGGATGAAACAGTTGCAAAAATAACGTAAACTAGTTTTTTTTTTTTTTTTTTATGGAGAAGAAGGGGAATGTGAGTAACGGACAATTTAAAGTGTATGAATTGACACTGACGTTTACATTCAAGCGCCCTTCGTCATATTCCCCGCTCCTATATGTACTAGCTCTCGCACTTATACATCTTGCCCGCTCGTCAGTTCGAGGAAGGACACGATTTCGAGAGGTTGCGTTCACGACCAGCAGCAAGCGGTTCCAGTCGGTTCCGGTCGAGGACAACTCGGCAACCGGAGATTTCCTGCATACGGCAGAGGACGGACTTTACACATCCTTCATCAGGTTGTAGCTTCCTCTCAGATATTTGAGAATATCCCAGCCAGTAGCGCGAATACCATCTTTGAATGCGCCATGTAAAATATGTAATCCGCAACTTCCCAAGTCTAGAAGCTTCTCGTCATTATTTTGGGTATCCTGCTTTAACTCACGTAAAAAGGCTCAATTTACATTGGGCCCATCCATCGATACTTGCATCGATACTATGACGTTTCAATTTCTTCAAATAAAATCAGGATCATTATTTTTCCCTGATTGGTGGAAAAATTCCCTGAAATTCCCTGATTTTCCCTGATGCAAATTGAATTCCCTGATTTTCCCTGATTTTCCAGGTTTTTTCAGGTAGTCGACACCCTGTTAATGTGTACTTCATATAGTTGTTTCCCAAGTAACGATGTGTTTATTTATGCAAACACGTGTTGAAGTTCGAAAAAAGTAGATTTTAGCCTTTAGATCTACTTCAAAGTTTCTATAATACGAAGTTGCTTTTGAACGCTTGTTGGAACTAATTAAAAACTTTCAAGTTTGCAAAATAGTACAACAGAGACTTTTTACGAACTATTGAGCTGTACAAAAAGACTTGCAACCCTTTGATAGCTACTTGATTTTGGAAAAAATTAGAAGTACGTAACAAGTAGATTGTTTTTCTTCATACAAACTTTAAAGTTCCCAAAAAGTAGAAACAGAAACCAAAACAGTACTTTAAAGCTTTTTTTGAGTACTGGCTGAACTTGATAAAGAATGAAGTTCCATGGACCTCGAAAAAGCATTTTGAACAGCAAAAAATTTCCACAGAACTTTTGTACAGCTATATATGAACTTATTAGTTCGTTCCTTAAATGATATTCGAACTTTTGGTTGCTTGGGAAGTAGATTGTTTTTCTTCATACAAACTTTAAAGTTCCCAAAAAGTAGAAACAGAAACCAAAACAGTACTTTAAAGCTTTTTTTGAGTATTGGCTGAACTTGATAAAGAATGAAGTTCCATGGACCTCGAAAAAGCATTTTGAACAGCAAAAAATTTCCACAGAACTTTTGTACAGCTATAAATGAACTTATTAGTTCGTTCCTTAAGTGATATTCGAACTTTTGGTTGCTTGGGTAAGTTCGAAAAAAGTAGATTTAAGCCTTTAAATCTACTTCAAAGTTTCTATAATGCGAAGTTGCTTTTGAACACCCGTTGGAACTAATTAAAAACTTTCAAGTTTACAAAATAGTACAACAGAGTTTCTTTACGAACTATTGAGCTGTACAAAAAGACTTGCAACCCTTTGATAGCTACTTTATTTGGAAAAAAAATGAGAAGTACGTAACAAGTAGATTGTTTTTCTTCATACAAACTTTAAAGTTCCCAAAAAGTAGAAACAAAAACCAAAACAGTACTTTAAAGCTTTTTTTGAGTATTGGCTGAACTTGATAAAGAATGAAGTTCCATGAACCTCGAAAAAAAACATTTTGAACAGCAAAAAAGTTCCACAGAACTTTTGTACAGCTATATATGAACTTATTAGTTCGTTCCTTAAGTGATGTTCAAACTTTTGGTTGCTTGGGTGGGTTTTACGATTTTGATTAATTAAGTTTCAAAAAATCGGATTTTTTTTTCCTGTAGGTCATATTTTAAAAACAAAAAACAAATTAAAATTGTTCTATTGCATAGTAAATATCATGCTTATGTTGGCTCCAAAAAAGGTAGCCATTTGCTCAGCACCAGTAGCCAGCAATCGCTAAATTAATTACGGAGGCGATCGAAAATTTGACAAAACGTTCATCAAACAGCCGAGAATCGATTCATGCCATCTATCATGAGAGTTTAGGAGGCTAACCTCTTGACCACTAGTGAGCGTCGAGAAAAGTGGCTCTCAAACTTGAACAGTTTGGAATATTTTGATAGAAAATGAACTCGTTGAATATCAGTTCGCTTTTCCTCCAAAAAACGCACTGGCCATCTTTTTTTTATATCGAGTTTAGAAATTTTTGCTATCGATTTTCTTTAATCATAATCTTTTTTACAGATCTATATATATATAAATGAATTTCTGTCTGTCTGTCTGTCTGTCTGTCTGTCTGTCTGTCTGTTCCCTATAGACTCGAAAACCACTGAACCGATTTTCATGAAACTTGGCAGATGGGGGTATTGGAGGCCGCGGAAGGTTCCTATATTAGTTTGGGACCCCTCCCTCTTTCTGGAAGGGGGGAGGGGGCCATATAAAAAAAAGTGATAAGTCTTCATAACTCGAGAACTGATCATGCAAATTGAACGAAATTTGGCATATGAGTGTATTTCGGTACGAAGAAAGTTTCTATGATGGTTTGGTACCCCTCCCTCCATTCAGTAGGGAGAAAGGAAGGGGAGAGTGGGCATACCTTACATTTTTTTACATATCTGGAGAACTAATCAAGCAAACGGAACCGAATTTGGCATGGGTAGCGGAATACGAGAAATGGTTCTATGATTATTTCAGACCCCTCCCTCCTTTCAGTGAAGATTCAGGAAGGAGGGGAGGGGCCTTTAACCCCTTTTTTATTACATAACTTGAAAACTATTTGAGCAAATGAAACCAAATTTGGATTGGAAGGGTATTTGGGTACGATAAATAGTTCTTTGAATATTTGGTACCCCTCCCTCCGTTCAGTGAGGAGATAGAAAGTGGGGAGGGGCTCTTTTACAATTTTCAGCATTACTGGAGAATAAATCAAACAAATGGAACCAAATTTGGCGAAGGATGGTAATTGATTACGAGAAATATTTTTATGATATCTGGAGAACCCTCCGTTCAACCAATCGAAAAAAACTTAAGGAAGGTTGGTGCTGTCTTACAATTTTTACATCACTCGGATTCTTACCCAGCAAATAGAACGAAATTTGGCTTGGGAGGGTATTTGAGCACAAGGAATATTTCTGTGAATATTTGTCTGTCTGCCTCCTTGCAGTGGGGCGATAGGAAGGAGAGAGGGGTGTTTCTTAACAATTTACAATGGAACCAAATATGACATGGGAATAATCGTACAGTCAAGCAAATGGAACAGAATTAGGCATGGGAGTGTATTTGAATACACGGAATGTTTGATTTTGATCCCCTCCTTCCAGGTAGGGAATAGGTAGGAAAGGGGCCCCGATACCAATTTTATAGCAAAACTCGCAAACCAATAAAGAAGACGACACCAAATTTGCATTAGAGGGAATCCGAGCACAAGAAATGTTTTTCCCTCCCTCTATTCAGTGGAACGATAAAAAGTGGGAAGAGATTCACTCATACAATTTTTTTTAATATCTCGATAATTTATCGAGAAAATGGAACCAAATTTTCATGGGAGCATATTTTTGTACGGGCATTATTTTAACGCGCCGTTGTACTGAAGCGGAGATTGCAGGTTCAAGTCCTGCCGGTGAGCCGTTGTATCTTTTACGAAAAATTCATGATATTTACGGCTTATGTTCTTTCGTTCTTTGATAGCTTATGTTTCTTTAATTCTTCCCGCATAAATGAGGATTGTAACCGAACGATTGCTGAAAAAGTCAAACGACGATTTTATTAAGCGTAAAATAACGTTTGGCAAACGATTATACGAACTGTCAAATACATAGCTTGAATCGTGAATTCTGAATTGATTGTATTTTAAATATGTTGTTAGGTTATGTAACTGTTAAAAACTGTTAAAGCCGTTGTATGGGAGAACTGTTCTATAAACAGTTTGCTAAAGGTTCAAAAATTGTTTAAGAAAACGTTTTCTGAGGATGAAACTGTTATTGTTACAGTTTTGTTATAGGAACCTCGTAGCTTAACTTTTTAGGTAAAGGTTTTGTAACGATTCTACATTACGTTCTTCCAACGTTAAGCAAATGATTTATGGAAACGTTTGTGAATGCAACACGCACACATACATAATATTTTGACAGTTCAATGGAAATTTCGGATTGTTATTTTATTGAAATTCAAATTAACACCAAAATTAATTTTTTTTTTGCAAATCGACTTACATTATGTGCATTTTATTGCCTTTCTTACTGAAAATCGATCCTGTTCAGCACTAACTGACCACAGCGTTCCTGCCTGAAGAAATTTGTGCCGGGAATGTATGATGTGCTCAATAACGAAATGCCGTTCAGAGTTTCCGGAACAACCTCCGGCACCCGCATAATGCTCGAAGGGATCGGCAGGGGACGGTAGTTCAGCTGGAAGCACTCCATTACTCTACAAAGGTCCTAGGGTTGCGTTAAATGTTTCACCGTCCGACATTTTTCGTAGCTGTGAAAAAAAGAACTGGTTAATGCTCAGTATTAAATAATAATTTTAATTGTCTTCTCTTACCTTGAATTTATGATCCGTTATGCTCCACTTTCTCATAGATTCGGAGAAAATCCAAAGCTTTTGTAGAAAACGCGTCTGGTTCAGAGGAAAAATTTTCACTATTCTTTTTCTTGATGTTTTCTTTCTCCTTGACACGCGTTTCGGTCAAAGGTGCCAGGTATCATGATTTTTCAGGATTTGTCCTGATGTTCGAGAGGCCGTTTTGATTTATCAAAAACGCATAAATCTAGAGTTTGTTTTGATTAGGTCGTATGAACCATTATAAACAAGAATGAGTTATTGACTGCAAGCGATTGTTAAACATTCATTCTATGTTAGAAAAAAGTTTGGTTTTAATTAATTTATTAATAACTCCTACAAGATGATTTGAATTTAAGACGTAAAATAACTTTTTCATTTTTGAGTGCAATTTGGTTTTAACGACCTTTTGTGTTGCTCTGAATTATCGTGCATGCAAAAGGACACAAAACAACAGTTCGGCAATTTGGTTTTTTGGTCGTTTTGCATTTTTGTAGAAAATGCTTTAAAATTGTTGAAATTTTGTGAAATACACTATAAAATCTAACGAAAACCGGTTGTGAGAGTGTTCTTGTTATCTTAAGAAGAACGGCTCACTTAAATTTGGTACAGGGTAAGTAAAAATAGTGTAAATTTTTGATATGCGAGACATTTAGTTTTTTTCAAACTCCAACAGATACATCCCGAACATTCGTCAGCGTTGAACTAAGTATACACTTTACTTGGTAGGCAACGGAGTCAAAGGTGGTAGAGCAGTGTCCATAGTCCAATAGAAACATTTCTGCGATGGACAGTACCTCGCAAGCCGATGCAAGGAGCCTTCAAGCGGGCACCTTCGTGTAATATTGACGGTTCCGACTGTTTGAACCTTCACTTCATACAACTTCCAACGGAATATCAAAGTATTTCACAAACGCAACAAATTATCAAGATTGGATTTATCATTTTGCAAAAAGACGTTAGCGCCAAACAATCCAGGCTAAAGGTTGTGAGTGTAGGGAATAAACTATTGACTATTAAGAGTAAAATTGAAGCCCGTATCGAATACGGAGGCATATTCTTAATCTATTGTAATATTGGATGACAATTTTTCCGACAATTCCGACCTTTGGTTTCAATACTAGAAATTAAAATGTGTTTCGAAACTTTCAAAGCAATTTTCTCGAAACTCGTACAGTGGCTCATACGACCTAATCAAAACAAACTCTAGAAATTGTCCTAATTTTTGAAAAATGGTCTGTAATATGTCCTGATTTTCATAAAAATATCTAAATTATAGCTGAATTTATAGTTAAATGATGAGGACATCAAACAAATTAATTATAAAATAATGTAACCGCGGTGATAATCTTTGACTTATATGATTATAAGTGGTGTTTTTAGATGTAAACTGCAGGCCACCTAAGGCTCTCATCGCGTCAATTGCATAGTTTTAGGCGTCTTCAGTACCTGTATTTCGCCTTTATATATGAAATTTAAGCAGAGCTGCATGTTATTTCCATCAAATCAGTGGTGTCCTTAAAAAATCTCGAATGCGATGTCCTGATTTTTGTCAAAACCACCTGGCACCCCAGGTGGCGGTCACCTTTGGTTTATACGTCAAAATTTGACTAACGCTGTAGGTAATCGTCCGGATTCAATTTCACCATTTATGTATGTTTTACGTTAATCGTTAACACCAAACAATCACTTTACCTGATGTAGTCACTTTCTACGAAAAGGTAAATGTTTGATTTTAATAATTGTTTTTGTAAGGTTTGACGTAATATGTACATTAACAGAGATAATTATCAATCTGAGAAACCGTTGATGTATCGTAGAAACCGTTAGATGTAGAGTTTTTTGGTATGCGGGTTTCCATCACCTACGAAAATGTGATTATTTTCAGGTACAAAGATGTACCAAATCGATTTCATAACATCAGTATTGATTTCAACAGAGCAACACCTCCCTGTGTAACTGGTCTGCTCGGAACCTTGAGCAGCACTGATTGTTTCATCATATGATCGTTAGTTGCGGCAAACCCGAAGCAATCGACCATGTGCTCGCTCGGCTAAATCCCGAGTCGATGGGTGGGGTTAGAAAAACAAGAGAGATCAATAGCGGGAAAGAGGGTCACCTTTTTTTTGAATAACTCGAGAACTTATCAAGAATGGAGCCAAGTAACATGGGATCGTATTTGTATACAAGAAATGTTTTCTGATGTTATGTGACCCCCCTTCCTTCCATTAGGGATATAAAAATAGGGAAAGGGGACACTCCAACAATTTGAATAATAATTCAAGATCGAATAGGTAAAATAAGTGTCCCATGACGTAATTTTGTTTCGTAAAATATGTTTCTTTGAGAGTTTGAGAGTTCACATTGAAAGGGATAGCGATGTATAAAAAAAAATGGCATAAGTTATAAACTTTTAAGCAAAGAATTTTAAAATTGAATTCAAAATTTTGTGCAAACAACTGAAAAGTTAAATAACAAGGACCACAAATTTCAATAATTTTTGGAAGGTGTAGCAAAGCACACCGGGTCAGCTAGTTAATCATATATAATTCGGAAATAAGAAATCTATTATTGTGTCATATATTTCCAAAGATAATTTACACTCTGTAAGAAAGTCTTTAATCCACTAAATCGGGTTTGCTAATTTGTTTTCACCTGGCTAGGTTTTTTCCCCTCCAAATTTCATTGCGGACAAAAAGGCCAATAGTAATTTCGGAACTGGCTGTAATTTTTATTGTGAGACAAAATTTGTCGACAGTTGTTGTTGTTGGAAACCTGAGACAGTCTTAAGCCTAGTCCATACTAGGCAACATGAACTGCGATTTTTGTATGAGACGAACTTTGTTGTCCGTTGTTGTTGTTGGAAACCTGAGACGGTCTCAGTGTCTCCCGAAGAAAATGGGAGACGCTGAGACCGTCTCGAGACGAACCATCTCCTAGCGTGGACTACACACAAAAAAAGCATAGTAAAACTACTAAATCCGTGGTTTAAATGAACAACAGGCAACCATATTTTTAAATATGTTTTGTTGTTTATAATACCTTACGCATAGCTATTTTACCATGTGCTCAATTTGGCTGCGCATAGTAAATTCGACTGCGTTTTAGTAAAATTGTCAATGAAATGATGCATGGTTTTACTTCGTGCCCAGTAAAATTGATATGTTTCATGATAAAACTAGTATGTGTTATGATAAAGATTAGTATGCATGAGGAGCTTGATTTGAATAGTAAAATTACTATGCATGTTTGTTTGTTTATTTGCATGCATGCATTACGACTTCATGTAAAACATTGAAATTCACACTTTCGACACACGTCGGTCAATGGTAGTGTGTTCTCCCGATGCTCTGGAAAGATTTTTTTAAAGTTATGAAACTTGAAAGCAGCTCAAAACTTATTTGTTTACTCGCGGATTTGATGATTAATGATCCTGAATAGGGTAAGTGAGCCCTATTTTGGCATGCCAACATGTCTTTTCATGTTTTTCAAGTCCAAATTGAGCTAAAAAAAATTGAATATATTTTCATTGCGAAGAGAATAATTTGTTTCAAATCAGTGCATACCGAATGTTTTGATTGTTTGTACTTTTTTAAAGTAGTTAATTTTTTTCGATCAGCATCCGAGGTAATTATGTTGGCAATCACCGAATGAAAATCAGATGAACTCACCTTTCTAGTGCAACTGTTAAATTCACATGCGATTTCAAACGCGAACATTTATTAGAAAAATTTGCAATAAATACTCATACCTACAGTTAAACTCGGCAAAAAATCAAAAAAATACTAGAAAGTGATGAAAGACAAAAGAATGAATATTTATTTAGGTTTTGAATAAAATTTAAAACTAATTTTGTTCCTTTTCATGGCATGCAACTTCAATCGAAATACACCACCAGTGTTGGAAGCTGGAAAAATACATGTTCATTAAAGAGGTATTTTTGGACTGATGTTTTCTCTAAAAATTAATTTAAAACTACGCACAAATGTTTTCATACTAATTGGGTTGTATGATAAGACCGTTTCTATCAACTTGAGGTTCGAAATAAGTTGGAGAACATAAGTGATTCGACTAACTAAAAGTCATATCCAAGCATTGGAAATGCAAAAATCGCTATTTGGGAACCATGAATCGAAGGTACATTGGTATGCGTGCGAACAGCATTTGCATTGCTGTCTGCCACGTGGTCTCCTACAAAACACAGTGGCTCGAAATAAAAACAAACTAAGTGAAATTAAGCAACTCACAAGACTAAAGATGTTTTTCTTATCTAAAAACTGTTAAATCGATGGCAATTTATGACTTTAGTATATAAAATACATAATTAATTGAATTTTGGAATCGTTTTCTATTGTTTGGGAACCACATACTCAGGTTTAATTTTTTAGATTGTTGTTCTAATTTTTTTCTTGGAAACAGAAGTTGGAAGTTCAGGAAAATATCGTTTTCTTTCCAATTATTCCTTAAAATATAAGATGTGAGTCGAATTGAAAAAAATGTTTGAACAAGGTTTACATTCTAACATCTATTTGGCGTGTCAAACCACTGCGTAACGTCCCGGCCAATCGAGATGGCTCTTGCCAGAAGCTCATAATCACAGCTAACACATTCAAAAGGGCGAAATTTTAAAGTACCATTCCAGGAATTTTTCATTTTCTTACTTTATGCAGCCAATCTGCACAATATGAAGATAGTTGTTTAGTAGTGAAAACAACCCTATGTGTCGCAATCGCAAGTCTCCTAGAGTATTTTACTATCACTTATGGTCTTTAAAAACTCAAAAGGATTAATTTAAACAATGATTCATGAATGACAACACATCATGATGCACAGAACCATAGAAATGTCGTAAATGAGTCTGTCGTTAGGCTTAGCATTCCTGAATTTGTCGAGTTAGCATTCAAGTCAGGAAATTTAGGAAAAAACTGGGAAAATCTAAGCAATTTTTCCAATATTTAGAAAAATCTCATCGATGAGAAAGATTCAAAATAAGATATTTCAATTCAACGTTACAATTCCACTTTCACAATAACAACGTTCAAGTCGTTTTTTTTAATAATTCGTTTATTTGACACGGCTCAAACATTTAAAGTTGGCCTTGCTCGTGTGCGGTCGCATATTTTTCCGTGGTCGCGTCTTGCTTCGTGATTCCTTGAAAATTATTATTCGTTACCTCCATCGAGTTATTCAATGTTATTCAATTCGACATTTTCTTACGATTCGTCGGTCAATACTGGATTCTTACTTGCATTTTAGTAGATCTGAGAAGACAGGGACGTTCTGCAAGTGTGAAAAATAAAGGAATCTTAGTCGATTTGAATTGTAGATTCAGATTGTAGATTTACTAATGTTTCAAAAGTTCCCTGATTGTGCGCTTTGTGACAGGAAGTATCATGTTTAGGTAAAGAAAAAAAAATGCAAGTTCCAGCGTCAGAGTCGTTTTTTTTAAATAATTCGAGAAATTGTGGCTTTTGGAAGAAGTTTAAAGGAGCGGAGTTAGCTAAGTGTTGTTAGTTAAATTCTTATTAAGACCTACAGGATAGTTGGATTTTTTTGTTCAAGTGATTTATATAATTGGGGCTGCGAATTGATAACAAAGTTGTCGACTAGACGACACCATTTGAAAAATTGACTATGTTTACTGTATTTGTACCGCTCGTTGGGCGGTAGTCAACATTTGGTAGATTACGATGGTTACTGTGATTAAAAAAAATATGGAAAATTCGGCGTTCATCAAGATCCAGAGAATTCAGCTAAGTACCTTTTCCAAATTTTATTTTTTCAAACAATTTTATTGAGTTGGAATTGTTACAAGGTAAGATTTGAATCATGAGTATAAACTATTTATTGATCAAATATTTTAAAATAGCTTAACTCTATTATTGGGGATTTGTGGGAGGGTTGGATAGGGCATCAAACGAGCTGAAAACTAATATACAATGGATTGTGGGTTCAAGCCAGCCGGAGTATCTCGGCAAATTTCGAATCATGAGTAAGTTACTAAGATACCTTCTCAGGATTCTTAATTTGTTTCGAACAGTTGGAAGGGAGTGAGATGAGTCAAACCTGTCCCAAACCAGTGTTAACGGACCCCTGGGTTGTGCTGCAATTATTGTTGGTGAGTTAAGAATGAACAATATTTGAATGTGCGATCGAGACTTTCCGTACCGACTCGGGTCGAAAGACCTACCAGCCGCTGGTGGGTCAAACATACATACATACATACATACAATTCGTTAATTTGACACGGCTCAAACCTTTCAGTATTACTCCCGTTCAAGTCGTATTTGATTTTTATTTTGATGAAATTGTCTCAAAACACTTCGCAAAAATGATGAGCTGTGGAAAAAATTCGAGGAATGTGAATCAATCGGGGTAAGATGTTTTATCTCAACCTACCTAACAAAAAAATTATTTTTTTTGAGGCATTTTACTTATAAAGTTTTTATGTGCCGGGAGTATTTTTCCTAACTTTGGGTTAGTAAGAGGGGAAACCTTACAAAATATGTTAGTTTAGATTTCATCAAAGGGATTTAATGTTCATAGAAAAGAGAAAGTTCAAACCACTCGCGAACATAATTCGTTTCTGAATCGGTCCCCCTGATGAAGGTTTGGTTGGCATTCATAAAACAAAGATTCTTGTTCATACACAAATATTCCGTAACAACCTGAGGAGTTTATAATCATCACTTTGTTTAACTGAGTAAAAAGTTTAAAATTTTAAAAATTGAAAAAAAAATTGCGAAAATTCTGGACTTCCGACTTTTTGAAATGTAAGCTTATTTTGTGCTTCCCTTCCAACCAAATTTTATCAATGTTTTCAAAAGCCTTTTTGTTGTATGAGTGAAGCCCGGTGTTCCATCGTCGCATAGAACTTTACGCTCTGCTAAAGTCATTCTATCAGTGGCCATATATTCAGAATAGCCACCGATTCTGTTAACTGTCAATTGAGCGTTGTTGGTAAAGATCTATTGCACATTGCTGGTGCCCAAGAAACGGATCATCGAAACGGCAAACAATTGGTACGGCGGCCAAGTAATTGGAGCACCGCAGTGAGTGCTTTCTTTGCATGCATTTAGCTCACATTAATGAAAGTTCCATAGAGAAAACATATTTTTGTTGAACTCTAAGGTCGAATTCACAGTGAGCGCGAAGCGAAGTGCGAAGCGAATTTCCAATTCGCGCGAAAAACCGCTTCTCATTGAAACACGTTGAAAAAGTATCGACAGGCCACAGTGCAAGCGAATTTTCGTGCGAAGACCTGGCTCGATCGCGTGAATTCATTCTGTTCATCCGGACATACACTGAAAATATTCTTTCGAATATTTTTCATCGCAAACGATTATTTATCAAAAAATCTTTTTCAATAGTTTATTTATTTAATTTTCATTGCCGTTTCTGTGTTGGTTATGAAAAATGCACGGTTTTTTAAAGCGGATTTTTGAACAAACGCGGTTTCAGTCTTTTTTAATTGAAACTAATTCTAACTGGCAATAAACGTTCGGCATAGGTGTATAGGGTGGAGAGATTGAACGGATAGAAGTTGGAATTCGTTGTCCGACGCCATCTTGAAATCCAATATGGCCACCTTCCTCTCAACTTTAAAATGCTGGCAGTGACTGAAAAGCACATGAAACTTCCACAATAAGGGTATTGGATGAAAGTGCTCAATAAGTAGAAGTCGAATTTGGCTGTCCGACGCCATCTTGAAATAAAAGATGGCGGTTTCCGCTAAATTCAAAATGCAGTAAATACCTGAAAATCGCATGAACCATCCACAATGTAAGAAATAAGTTAAAGGGATCTAAAAGAAGATGAAAAATAATTGACAAAAATTTAACGAAAATTTTAAGGAAACTGCAAAAAAGCACTAAAAGGAATAAACAAAAATATGACAAGTGTTATAAAAATAAAGTAATATTGACAAAAATATAACAAAACTGTGGCAAAAATATGAATAACTATTACTAAAATTTGACAAATGTCAAAAATTTGAAAGAACCATGACAAAAGTATGACAAACAAAATAATAACAAATGACAAAAATTTGAATAAAACACGAAAAATGTGCTGAAAAAATTATGCCGAAAAATATGACAAATATTACAAAATTAGACAAAAATATGAGAAAAAAATCACATAAATGGCAAAACTATGACAAATGTGAAAAAAATATGACAAAATTATAATCAAAATTTGACAATAAAATAACCTGGCAGAACTTATATAAGGATAACTATTTGACTACTCATTTACAAAAATGACAAAGTAATAAAAACAATTTACAATAAAATCACAAAACTGACGCATATATAAAACTATAAAATTTATTATTTCAAAGGTGGTAAAAATATGGCAAAAATTTGACATTAAAATGAAAAAATAAGACAAACGGGCTAGAATATGACAAAGTCCTGGAAAAAACATGACCAAAATTTGACAAAATAATGACAAAAAACTGACAAAATTATGAAGAATGAGATAAAAATATAACAAAATACTTTTAAATATATGTAAAAAAAATACAAAATGATGACAAATACGACAGTAGAATTACAAAAGTTTAACAAAAAATGACAAAAATCCTAAAATATAATGAAGAATGTGTTACAAATATATGGCAAATATGACGAAAAAATGACAAAATATGACAAAGACAAATCTATGGGCTTGTGATATGTGTAGCTCAATTGGCGAGTTCAAATACAAGAGTATACTTATAATCATTATATAATCATCGAACACAGTTGTACCGGGTAAGACTTTCAGTATGAAGAGAAGATGGTAAAACGACTATAATCGAACGAAAAAAGACAACTATAAAAAAACTTACAATCAAATGAACAAAAATCTGACAGAACCATGAAAAAAACGACAAAATGCAGATTTATGTTATTTTATAGCAAAATTTCGTCATTTTTGTAATTTTTGATTAGTTATTATTTTTGTCATATTTAAATTTCATTTGTCATATTTTCCATAATGTTGTCAAATATTTGTCAAAGTTTTTATTTCGTGTTTTGTTATTATTGTTATTTTTTGTTATTTAGTTTAGTCAATTTTAATTAATTTTTGTCAGATTTTTTTAATATTTTGGTCATGGCTTCACCATTTTAATGTCATATTTATCAAAGTTTTGGTATATTTTTCTAATATTTTTATCACCTTTGCCTTATTTTTTAACCCATTCGAGACTGAGGCCTTTTCACGACATTCGAACTCATTGTACTTTACTGTTAGATAACTTTTATGTCGTTTGATTTTCATCAAAACCATTTCCCAATACATTTTGCCTAACATCTGAGGATTCCATTGGTATAAGAATATTATTTTTTCGAGCAATAGTAAACTCACAATGAAAGATTGTTCTGACAAAGGCACAAAAATTCCATTGCACACACGGTGTGCAATCGGTCTCGAATGGGTTAAAGCTTTGTCAGCGTTTCGTAATTTATGTTGTCATAATATTGAAAAATTTCTTTTCATAATTTTGTTATATTTTTGTCATAGTTTTGGTAGATTTTTATTTCATGCACTTTTCTGTCATTTGAAATATTTTAAAGTTGAGCGGAAGCCGCCGAATTGGATTTTAAGATGGCGTTTCATAGCGTCAGACTGCAAAATTCGACTTCTACTGATTGATTTCTTTTACCTAATACCCTCATTATAGGTGTTTTATACGATTTTCAGTCATTTGAAGCATTTTGATGTTAGGCTGAAGCCGCCATCTTGGTTTTTCGGAATAACGCGGAATGTTTTTTTTGCGCGCGCGTAATCCCCGCTCACAGTTTTGATTCTGCAAATAAATTTGCAAAGATTTTGTCACGTGTGAATAGTTTTTGCAAGACACAGGTTTTTTTCAGTGTTGAACCGCTTCGCAATTCGCGTGCACTGTGGCCGGCCTTCAAAAACGAACTTGCGAAATTCATCCGGTGAATGAATATTTCGCTTCGCAGTTCGCTTCGCGCTCACTGTGTTCGTACCCTAAGCAAGTTAGCAAGTAAATTCTTCAAAAGATGTTCTATGGTGCACTCAACAGGAAGGTTAGAATGTCGAAAAAAAAGGGTAAACCATGCCTTAGGTGCCAAGGTCGGGTACATTTCCCGTAAGTATAAACAACAAGAATGTTTTCCATAGTAAAATTATCATACGCACTGATGTTTTTGAGTCAAATATGTTTTGTTCTCAGAAGTACCATGTGCGTAGTATTTTGTTGATATGTATTGGTGCCACAATGCCTAAATTACTATGCGCTAGTTGTTATAGAAATTATGATGAAATCATCATGACCATAGTATTTTCGACAACAAACATTGACAGTTATCGAAAATTACCAGGTACACAGTAATTTCAATAATGTTTCATATGTACTTTTACAAAATTGATGTTATAATTTGCGTGGTTGAAAATACTATAACGCAGAAATGGTAAAATTATCATGACAACGTCTTTGGAATAGCAACGCAATTTTTTCCCGTGTAGGCTTTAGCGTCGGCCTGAGACCGTCTCGAAGCAAACTGATTTTTTGATAGATCTGTGTTAAAATGTGCAAATGTGTGCAGTTAAATTACTTGTAGTTGCTTTTCAAGCGAAATTGGGCCTAATATTGCTTCTGTTGTGAGTGATCCAAAAAGCGAACAGTCATTCTGGTTTTCGAAAGGTTGCTCGCATTTTGGCAAATTAACAAAATGAGAAAACAAAAGCCAAAAAATTTCAATTTATTCATTTTTCACGTAACAATCACGGAAAAATGGATTTACCATCAAGTAGCCATTCACCTCTCAAACACAATTTACCGCCAAAAACCACCTTTCAATGTGAATTTTGAATAAAACTGAAGCGATTTCTCCAAAATATGATGTCTATGCTTTGATGGAATCATTGCTCCACCATTCCATTGAAAAACATCACTTGATTATGCTGCTAACGATACTTACTTACTTACTTAATTATCCCGCGTCGATCCTCCGGTGCATAGGGCCGTGGTAAAAGACCTCCACTGTTGACGATCCGGAGCCAGCGTCTTCACCTGGTCCCAGTAAAGATTCTCGTCGAAAGTTCAGATTTCAGCGGCTAGGCTTCGCTGCCACGAGTTTCTGATTCTGCCTCTTCTTCGATGTGCTTCTGGATTGCAATCTAGCGCCTCTATGCAAACCTCGTTTTCATCTTTCCGCAGCGTTTGCCCAATCCATCTCCACTTACGTTCCCGAATCTCGATTTTTAGCGCCCTTTGATGACACCGGCGATGTAGTTCCTCATTCGAGATCCAGTTGCCAGGCCACCAAGCGCGGATGATATTCCGCAGCAGCGGTTTACAAGTACTTGCAGTTTTCGCGTCGTTACCTCATATGTGCACCAAGTTTCGCATCCGTACAGCAATACGGATTTGACGTTTGGGTTGAAGATTCGGATTTTCGTTCGTAGAGAGATCTGGCGTGACCGCTAGATGTTTCGGAGACTCGCAAACGCAAATCGGGCCTTTCTGATCCGGGTTTCGATGTCTTTTCTGGCACCACCATCAGGCGCTATCTGGCTACCAAGATACTGGAAGCAACTTGTTGCTCAGCTACCATGAAACTGGAGGGATTTCCTGTGTTGATCTCCATCGACTTGGTCTTTCCGACATTGACTTTGAGACCTGCTGCCTTGGAACTTTCGATGAGGTCGTCGAGTTTGCTCTGCATATCCGGATGTGTTTGGGCGAGCAAAACAATATCGTCCGCCAGGTCAAGGTCGTTCAGTTGCTCCATTGTTGAAGGATTCCTACACAGCAAAAATTATTTCCTGTAAAGTTACGCAAATGTCCTGTAACAAAAAGGAGCAGGACATTTACCGTAATTTTACAGGTAGAAAAACAAATTACGTGACATTTAATTTTCAGTGTACAACTTTTTTACTTTTTTGCTGTAATAATAAATTAATCTTCGTTAACTTTCAAGGAAAACAATTTAAAATTACAGGTTTTGTTAATTACAGGTTGTTTTATTTTAAAGGTTGAAGTTTCAGTGACACGTAATAGTCAAAAATTTTGTCTGTGTAGGCAATCCTCGGTTCGGTGCACAGTCGATCGATCCAGTCAGAATCTCATCCATTACGATGAGAAAAAGTATCGGTGAAACGGTGCTAACGATAGCTATAAATAAGATATTCTGTGTTTCTTTACCGGTCTAGCTGTATTGTCTGTTAGTTTAGGATTAGCGATAGGGGTCTATGTTCGGTTATCATAACGGAAGATTTCCGGTCTGGAGTGTCCCAAGAGCGCGATGCCTTAGGACACAACTACACGGAAAAAATTGCATGGGTTTTTAAAAACAGGATCATGATAATTTTACCATGTTCACGATCTAGTATTTTCCACCACGATTCAGTATTTTCAACCAGAAATCTGGGCCGAAGAACTATGACATAGTATTTTTACTATGTGAACTTTGACAGCTTTATGTTTTCGGGTAAGTTAGATTGTGTTCTTTTTCCATTCCTAAAGCATGACGCATTAAAAAGGATCTATCTAGGAGCTATGTAAACGAAATAAAAATGTTTTTTACTCAAAATGTAGGGTTTTTAATGCACTTTGAAGGAAAAATACGGAATTGTTTTGTTTATCGCCGCGATAAATTGTGAGTTTTTTAATCGACTTTTTTCGGCGAGTTTTTGAATGATTTAAAACCTTTTATACCAGTTGTTCATACGTTTCGAGCTACTATGGCATTCGCTCTTCTTCAGTGGACACTAAAAATATATATTAAACGATCAATTTTAACTTAACTAACAATTTTAAAAATCTTACAATTTACTGGCCTCCGTCTATTCTTATTTGTTTTCGGTCAGTTTGTTTTGTGTTGCGTTTACATTTGTTTGTCAGTGTCTGAAACTAGTTAATTCCTAGAAAAGCGAATAAAACAACATAAAACAAATGTATCAACAAAACAAATGAGTACACGACTAGCACAACACAGTTTAGAAACTGGTCACCTATTTAATTTTGAAAAAACAAATATACTAGAAAGAGTAGCAGGCTATAATGCTACAGGGTGGCCACAACATTTTAATTTTGAAATTCCCGGGTTTTTCCCGGTTTTCCCGGTCAAAAATTCAAGGTTTTCCAGACTTTCATTATCTATTTTCGTCGGAATATAGCAAAATTTTCAACATATTTTATTAATTCGGTTGTTTCATAACACTCAAATCATTGAACACTTCGACGAACTCGATTCTTTTTCAAGGTTTTCATCACATTTTTTTAAATGATGAAAAACATCCTACACAAAACCGTTATGGGTTAAGTCACAGTAAATTCAGTTAAAATGTTGTTTCCAGAGGTTTTACATTCAGTAATAAATGCATCTTCAAGTACCAATAAAATACCAAATTTAAGTACCAATAAAGTACCAATAACATTTTTACTAAAAATTTATCTCATTGATTTACAGAGGATTGTTTATAATTTCTCCATGTTTTTTAAAATACGGGGTTATTATGAACACTTGGTTTTAGGCATTGTTTGATTATCTAAACTTATCTTTAGTGTTTAAATGTGTACCAATAATCATCAAGATCTTGAGAATAAACCGTTATACATAACTTCATCAGTTTCTGAAAATCTGTAAATATGAGATTGTAGGACATGGTATCTTGTTCCTTTGTGAATCTAAAAATTGCCCATGACTAATTAAGGGTAAATTTTGAAAAACCATTAATCCTATCTATGCGCAGTGTTTAGATTTATCTAGAAATATTGCCAACATTAAAAATTGTTACGTAACAAGAATTTTAACAGCGTTCATCATTACCCCAAATTCATCTGGATAATTATGAACAGATAAGACCAAAAACAAAAATCTTTGTTCATAATCACCTCAGTTAACCCTCCCGTTTACCGAAAAACTTGTCTTCTGTTTTCAGCCAAGTTTGAAAAAGATTTTATTTTATATTCAGTAAAGATTTTTTTATTTTGAAAAGGCCTATAATTAAAACATGCAGAACATGGAAATCATGATCTCTATTTTGAATTCTGACATTGAAAGTTTAAAAAATATGGACAACGAGTTGCATCGTCTTGATTTAATATTTTTAGGGATTATTTAACAGCATATCAAAGTTTGAGATGAAGGAAAATTAAAACATTTATTCATTTGAGATTCACCCATTGTATTTTTTTTTGTTTCAAATTAAGGAATTTCAATTTTGAAACTTGGTCTGCGTATATCATTTGGAAAAATATATATGAATCTACTGTTAATAAATTCAAAACACGGATTTGAAAATCTCTTTGAAATGATATAAGCCAAAGGGGTAAACGTGTATAAAAACTAAATTCGAGAAATAACGCTTTAAATTTGTTAGGTTTGGCCATTTTCTATACGTTTTCAAACATTTTAAAACATTTTTCTTTCGCACGTAAAAGTATGCGAATTATTTTAAAAAATTCAAAAAATCAACTTGGAGGATCGTTTGGTATTATTTATCGATCATTTTTGCACTTATACCCCTTCGGCTCTGCGGGTCTCATATAATTTTACAAAAAAGGCTACCGTCACTGTTTAAATAAAATTACGATTACAATTTTTAAATTATCAAAATTGTACGGTATTTGACACATTTTCTGTTAATTTCATCATAAATTTTTCAATGTTTCCCGATTGGTTTTTGGTGACCACATATCATTTGTATGAAGAGCACTCAAGCGGACTCTAGTTTCATTAATGAGAAGTTTGGATAGCCTCTGAAAGGTAGTAAGATCGTATCAAAATCGTTTAAAAATCGTAAAAAAAAAAACACAAACGCATTAATATCATAATTCAAATTATACTTATACAACAACTTCAATCATTCGTAACATGAATTCCATTTCAACAACTTCGTACATCCATCCAAACTTAACAACTTTTACAAAATTATGTAACATATCGAAAATTTGCTTTGTAATTTTTTTCCAATTTGTTATTGTTTGCTAAGCTTTAACAGAAAATTTATTAATAGGCATCTTGCTCTGTATTTATGAACATCAATAATGAAAAACTAGACAGAATCAATAGTTGGGAAGTTATCCGGTCTTGTTCTGACAAATCATTCAGAAGAAAGATTTTTTTTAGCAAAATTTTGACTTGAAAAAGGTGCAATAATTAAAAAAGATTTGAATTCGTTTTTATCCTGTTTATAGAAGGCCTTCCAAATACTCTTGTCATATCGAGATATTGAAAAATTTGGAAAGAGTTGGATTGAGTTGAGGTTAAGGTCCATACTTTGAAAAATCAATATTGTGATATAACTAGAGTTCGTTGAAAAAATTATTCTTTAAATGTCAAAAGCTTGTGAACGCTATATTTTGCATTCTGCTTTTTTTTAATTTGTCTTTCAAATTTTTCTAAGGAAAACGGTGAACTTGAAAATTTTGGAAAATGGGTGGTCTTTTTTTATATTTGGAACCATAAAATTGACTTCAAGTCCGTTGTAAACCGATGAGATTTTAAATGCCTTGAAAAGATTGACGTACATCAGTTGGGAGGCAAAACTAATTTCATATTGCGTAAAATTTATACTGTTTTTCAAATGGAGTAAAATTTGAAAAAATATGCAAGTAACAAAAATGATTTATAAAGATGAATCTATACTTAGGTTCCCGTATTTTTTTCAGCACGTATCCGGGCCGAACAAATCCGAATAATTTTTAACTAAAAACCTGGCAAAATTTGGGATTTGATTTCATGATTGTCGACCTTTAAACTTCAGGCAATATCAATGCAAATTAATAGCAAAAAAAACTTAATGTTATCAGCAGATTTTAAATCGTATGTTAGGCTTCCACAAAACCTTTCGTGATTATATTTTTAGAAATTACTAAAAGAATATTCTATTTTTGGATGCATACATAATTTTTTTTAACAAATCAAATTGTTTTTCGTTCGGTTTGGCAAAAAGGGGAATAAATCTGAGAATTTTTCAATGAAATCCGGGCAACCAAGCCGGATCGGACTTTTCTCAAAATTTGTATTAAATATCCGGGCAAACCCGGATAAAACCGGGCAACCTGCAAACTTAATCCTAATTCGATGTGACCTAGGCAAATGTTTTTTTTTGGCCCGCCAGCCAATCTCATTCCTGAAATTTGGCCCGCCTGTTCAAAATGTTAGCCACCCATGTCTTAAACCTTCTTCAAACGGAAAAACGGAAATTTTGTTGCATTGTACCATCGAAAAGAAAAAAGTAAAAATAATCAATGTTATCAATGTTGAATCATTTTAAAATTTTTAAAGAATTTGCTATTGTCTTCTACCAACATAAACACACCCTCATAAAAAAGCTCGTGAAAATTCTGAACAGTGTTACTTTAATTTCATATGAGTATTTTATATAAATTTTTGTCACGATTTTTGCAAATTTTCAAAGGAATCCTAACATGTCCAAGCTTTAAAAAGTGTAATTCGAAATTTTCTTGATAAATTATGACCAGTTATCGAAAAATGTTTATTTTGAACGAACAACTTAAAAAATGGTTTGGACCCCGTGATGGTATTTTTTTTAACTCTCGAATTAAATCACTGAAAAATTAGAATATTATCGTCTTTTCAAAATTTCCCAATTATAAAAAAAAAGATCTTTGATTCGTTTGTTTCTACATGATTGATAGTTTTTTTTAATGAATCATGATTTGCGATATCTGAAAAAAATTTAAGAGAATTTTTAGATTTTTCATCTCTTTCTTCGAGGCAGGTTTAAACTCAGGGTTTCGGTGAATTTTTTTTGTTTTTTTTTATTTTGAAGGGTAATTGAAGAGAAATCACAGTAGTTAATAAGTTTAAAAACTTATGATATTCTTATGATACTTATAATATGATTTTTTGAACTGTTCAATTCTGTCTTTGAAATTCAAATTATTATTCTGAATTTAGAATTGTAGATTGATTCCTTGATCTTGGAACCAAAACTGAATTTCGGTTCCCTTTGCTAAATTTTCCCGGTTTTGAGTCTAAATTCCCGGTTTTTTCCCGGTTTTCCCGGTTCGATTTTCAATTCCCGGTTTTTTCCCGGTTTTCCCGGTTTTCCCGGTTCTGTGGCCACCCTGTGCTAGAATAACTGCTGAGACTTTTCACATTAAAATTAAAGGTGATGATAATGTAGCAAATAGACAGAGGGACTCGTGTAACTTTAAAACAGCTTACGACCCTATAATCTCAAAATTGAAACAGACACTGACAAACAAATGTAAACGCAACACAAAACAAACTGACCGAAAACAAATAAGAATAGACGGAGGCCAGTAAATTGTAAGATTTTTAAAATTGTTAGTTAAGTTAAAATTTATCGTTTAAAATATATTTTTAGTGTCCACTGAAGAAGAGCGAATGCCATAGTAGCTCGAAACGTATGGACAACTGGTAAAAAAGGTTTTAAATCATTCAAAAATTTTGGGCTTCAAATGGTGGGTTGACAACCTGGAAGGAATGACAAACATAATTCCTGTCCTCACTCGTTCCTACCTCACGCCTCCACGAGTCATATGATCACAAATGACAGCCAGCTAAAAGTGAATACGCAGCTGGCGGCGAAGCCCGGGCAATGTTGTCACCTCGACAATAGCAAAGTGAGGAGGTGCCCCAATCCTAAGGCACCGTGACGATAGGATGTATGGCTGGAGGGAATCTCAGTCGCTAACGGAACCTGTGGGGCACCAGGGCGCACCCCACAGTATACAGCCCTTACTGTGTTACAGCAGGGCACTGACACAGCTGACCGTTACTTCCCTAGCAACTCGTGGGATCAAAATATGAACACAAACCAACAAAAACAAAATTATACGAGTGCCGACTGCTCGTCTCAGCCGGAAAATATGGAAGTCACAGAAGGTGAACTCGAAAGACAGCTCTCTAACGAGTCATTCACGGGAGTGTCATCCATCTCATCTTCCGCTTTAGACTCACCTGCGGAAGTGGACGACGAGAGCGACGATGATGGGGTTAATGTCACCATCAAAACAACAGAAGTGCCGAATAAAGAGAAAAATCTCGACACACGGCAGCTAAGTGGTGCGGCCAAGAGACGGCTAAGAAAGCTTATGGCCAAAAACGTACCATACGAAGAGGCAATGCGCCTAATCTCCACTGCAAAGAATACGCCCCCTGCAAAAAACGCAAAACGGGCGCGCAGTGGAGATAACGCTGGTTCGAGCAGTGTGGAAAAATCGAAAGCCAAGAAGGCTAGAGGGCCACTAGCCCCAACGAGACAGCCGCACTCAAATGAAACAAGACAAGCTCGACCACACGCCAATGATGCTCGTGAAGGTCTACATAGGGCCAGTCGCCCAATAAGACCAAAAGAGAAAACAAAAGGCAAGTCAAAGCAAAGGTCTTCCTACAGTGAGGTTGCTGGTTCTGTGAGGGTAGGCATACTAGCCAAAAATTACCCCAGCACACAGCTGAAAACAGAACAACTTAAAATGGTACAGCAGGCGATAAAACGGGCTGTTCTCGGTCAAAGGCAGGAGAAACTTAAACCGAAGTTCGCTCAATGCTCGTACAAGTCTGGCTTCATGGTTGTAACGTGTCTTGACCAGGCTACATCGGACTGGCTAAAGCAAGTTACACCAACAATCAAGCCATGGGTAGGAGCTGGACTAGTCGCCGTTGGAGATAATCAAATCCCAAGATCGGAGATCCTTAAGGCTCACTTACCTGGAGCTGCCGAGGACGATATCGGTACGATTCAGGCTACAATCGAAAGCCAAAACGATGAGCTTAGTACTGAAAGCTGGAGATTCTACGATATCCACAAAAAGAACGAAGCTCTCGAAGTGGTTTTCACCGTAGACGAAACCTCGATGAAAGAGTTGGAGAAGAGGAACTTCGTCATATACTATGGATTTGGTTCCAGTAAAATCTGGAAAACAACCAAGAAAAATCCAGAAAGCAGAACTGTTGAAGGGAACACCACCGATAAAGCTGCTCAAGGACCCGGGCAGCTAAAACAGGACCTTGTAAAGGACCAGTCGGCGACAGACCAGGTCCAATCCACAGAAGGAGAGTCGATTAGCAAAGAAAGTACCTTGGCGACACTCAATCTCAATGAACCAGAGTCGAAGGACCAGGGCCAACCTATGGACCAGGGACAAGACTCAGGGACAAACGGGAAAAATTAGAAAAGCCTCAGTAAATTCAATGCAGATCGCTCACCGGGAGGGACTGGGTTGTTGAACATGGGCCCATGTTTGGAACAAGATCAACTTAAACCAGGCCCGAGTGGAATGAGCAGTTCTAAAGGTAAAGTAACCATCAACAAACCTGCTAACACAAAATTCAGAACTACTAAGACTGGTTCAAGAAGCCTCAGCACATGGAGCAAACCAAAACGAGACAAGCAAACATGTGCAAATGGCAAAAAGCCGGTGCCTTGCCCCACCACCACGGGCAAAAAACAACAAAAATGAACACCCTAAAATGTGTTCAGACGAATCTTCATCATGCAGTAGGAGCCTCGAATACACTACTGAGAAGATTCGTCTCCGAAAACCTGGACCTTGCCTTTATCCAGGAACCTTGGGTTAACAAGAGTAAAGTACAAGGGCTTTACACGCCGAATGGTAAGATTCTTTACGACGATAGAAGCGCTCACCCAAGGGCTGCTTTACTAGTTAATAAAAGAATTAAATTTACTCCCTTTACAGAATTTATCGACGGAGACATCACGGCTATACGAATGGAAATACCGACACCAAGAGGTAAGCACACGGTAAGTGTAGCCTCGGCGTATTTCCCAGGAGATAGCACCGATATACCCCCACCGATGGTAGTAGAATTTGTAAGAAAATGCCGGGCACAAAACCAGCAGTTTCTCATCTGCTGCGATGCTAACGCACATCACACGCTGTGGGGAAGTACAGACATCAACAACAGAGGTGAGTCTTTATTAGAGTTTCTTTCACAAAACCATTTTGAAATATGTAACGAGGGAAACAAACCTACGTTCACAACGGCGAACAGACAAGAAGTCCTCGATTTAACTCTATGCACACCACTGCTTCTAGGGAAAATAAATAACTGGGAGGTGTCGGATGAAGAATCACTGTCTGATCACAGACATATTACATTCGACATAGTGGGAGGAGAAATAGTCAGGGACGTTTATAGAGACCCTAGGAACACCAACTGGGATCTCTACAAACACACACTTGAAGCTTGTAAACCTTTGTTGGATGGGAAAATACGCACAACAAAGCAATTAGAGGAAGCTTCAAACAGTTTTACAAATAAAATCATATACGCTTTCGAAGCAAGCTGTCCACTAATGGAACGTGTCTCAACCAGAAGAGTTCCTTGGTGGAACAGACAACTAGAAAAGTTAAGGAAAAAAACAAGAAGACTTTTCAACAAAGCAAAAGCTGACTCAAACTGGGATGACTATCGTAAGTCCCTAACTGAGTACAATAAAAATATTCGAAGAGCTAAAAGAAGTAGTTGGAGGCACATGTGTGAATCCATTCAAACTACGCCAGAAGCTGCCAGGCTCCAGAAAGTTCTATCTAAAGAACACTCAAATGGACTGGGTCAATTGAAGAAAAACAATGGGGAGCTTACTACAGACCCAGAAGAAACACTTCAATTACTACTAAGTACGCATTTTCCAGGATCCATCGAAGGGTTAGAGATCATGGACACTCCGGCTGGAAGACCCAGTCGAAGTGTTAGACGCGAGGAAGCTCTCCGCAAATCGCGCACAATCTTTACACCGTCAATGGTTAACTGAGCAATAAGTACATTCGAGCCATTTAAAGCTGCTGGTGAAGATGGAATTATGCCAATCCAGATACAGCAAGCAAAACAAATGGTAACACCTGCCTTGGTAGAGATGTTTGTCGCCAGTATGACCCTCTGTCATATTCCCACCCAGTGGAAGAAGGTGCGCGTTATCTTCATCCCGAAACCAGGGAAGAAAGATAAAACTCAACCAAAGGCATTCAGACCTATCAGTCTGACATCCATTATTTTGAAAATAATGGAGAAGATACTTGACGAGCACATTAAATCTCAGTATCTTAGCTTATGTAAGCTGAACAATTTTCAGTTCGCTTACAAAAAAGGTATGTCAACGGTTACGGCCTTACATACCTTAACACAAAAACTAGAAAAGACTATGGAGGCAAAAGAAATAGCACTTGCTTCTTTTCTAGACATTGAAGGGGCATTCGACAACGCATCTCATTACTCAATCGAATCAGCTATGAAAAGACGAGGGTGCCACATGGCAATTGTTGACTGGACTAGGACCATGCTGATAGATAGAACCATTTATGCAAGCTTGGGAGGACTTACGATCAGAACCACTCCAACTAAGGGATGTCCTCAAGGTGGGGTTCTATCACCGTTGTTGTGGTCACTGATCGTGGACGACCTCCTAAACAAACTTGTATCTATGGGATTCGAAGTTATTGGCTTTGCTGATGACGTAGTTATTATAGTTCGGGGAAAACATGAGAATGTGTTGTCTAATAGAATGCAATCTGCACTTAACTACGCTCTATTCTGGTGCAGGGAAGAGGGACTGAACATTAACCCTTCCAAAACTACTGTGATAGCATTCACTATGAGACGAAAAACTGCTCTAAAACCTCTAACACTAGATGGGGAAGTGCTAAACTTCGAATCACAGGTGAAATATCTAGGAATCATACTAGACTCAAAACTATCATGGAACCCACAGTTAGAGCATGTAATAGCCAAGGCTACAACAGCTCTATGGGTTTGCCTCAAAGGAGTAGGGAAAAAATGGGGACTAAGGCCGAAAATCGTCCAATGGATATTTACAGCTATAATAAGACCCAAAATCTCCTATGCTTCCTTAGCCCTTCGTTTCATAAAGTTACAAATATGCAACAATTGATTAAAACTGTTCTAAACTTCACATTTAGCTAAAAAGTAAATTTTTTTTTCGATGGGAATAATATTTATAATTTCAAGATCACGTTCAATTAAAAAAAAATATTTTTAGTGTTCATAGGAACCAAAAAAACCCACTTGAATCTGAAAAATATGGAATGTTGGAAAAGCCTAATTTTTCAAATTTTTGGCCTAGTGTAATTCATATTGAGAATTTTTTTTTCGACTCAAAAAAAATATTTTCGTATTCCCACTAAAGTAATTTACATAATAAACAAAATTTGAGATTTTTTTTTTGTTTTTTCTCTGATATAATGGGTTTTCAATAACTGTTGCAAATATGCAACACCATGCAACGGTAGTACCCTAGGTAGTTATATGGGTTCCATAGTGTGTTTTCGAAACTTGCATCGTTAAACAGTGTATTTGTTTCCCGATGACAATGTTTTCGTTATAAATGATTTATTATCATGTTCAGGCCGTATTAAGAGGGGGGGATGAGAAAAATTGCCCCCCCCCCCCTGAATAAAGAGGGCCCCCGAGGTGAAAAAAATTAAAGTTTTGCTCTAAACCGTTATCAAAACTAGAAAAATATTATAAAAAGTTCAAAATTTATCAAACTTTAAACTAGGATGGGTCCAAATAATTAACTTATTTGGGATTTGTAATTCAGCGTATGTTAAACACATTATTTTGATTTTTTTCCCCGACCCATTGGTATAACAAATACATATTTTGAATAAAAAAAATGTCGGATGCCTTCACAACTTGCAAAATAAGCATACACCAATTTTCAAAAGTTCTATATTATTCAACGTGATTCAAACTCAAGTACGGGGCTTTATCCAGAGAGTTTAAAAATCTAAAAACAAACAACGAATACGCTTTTTTATTTTTCCACTTGAAAATTCAGTACTATCTGCCAACATTCGATAACCGAGGTTTGAAGTATTGTTTTGCTTTTTTTTTCTTTGAGATGAAGGAATGATTTGATTGAAAATTACAATGCTCATTATTTTTTACTAAAGTATGAGCCGTTTCTTATTATCAATCGACGAAAAATGCTCTTTATTTATACTATTTAACCTTTTCCTGGAAGCTCTGGAAGTTGATTTTAAATTGAAACTTTTTGTTCTCGAATTTAGTTTTATTTTTATTTCTTTTTTATTCTTAAACTGATTTCAAGTTTGAATTCTAATTTTAGAATCATGTTCCAAATTCTAATGCTCATTCCGAAGAAATCTTTATTGTTCTTTTAATTTTGCCAACAAATGATATTTAATAGTTTAATGTAATTTGTAATGGATCATTCCTTCAAAACTAAATTGAGACTTTGCTCTTCAATATCAAGTTTGTTTATTAAAACTGGCATATAGTTATGGTATGATTTAAGATTAAGAATCTTTATCAGAACCAATTTAAATACGTTTTCGGAATTGATATGTGTTGATTTGTTCAAGGTTATGTTCAGAAAAGTTGTATAGGTAAGAAGCTTTCCATTTTGCCGCCGGTCGTGGCCTAGAGGATAGCGTTCCAGCCATCTAAACCAGAGTCCATGAGATCGAATCCCGATCACGACACATATAGTGCTCTTTCCGTGGTCTGGTGGTAAGATTCTAGCCATAAAATCCTTGAAAGATGTACGCCTTAGAGTTAAGTAAATTAGATCTCTTCAAAGAAACATGAAGTTTCACTGAGATCCTATATGTGTGTGTTCGTTTTTTTAGCACCTTCAAGCAAACGTAAGAAATAGTTTCCTCAGTAGGTGGTATATTATCGCATAACTACTCCTAGCTAATTTCTCGAGAGTCTTTGTAGTCTAGTGGATAAGCTGGTGCGAGTCTGGTCCCGATGTGCCAGGCTGGGTTCGATTCCCGGTATCGGCGAGACAACTTTTGGGTTCGAATCCCATAAGAAGCCGACAGGTAAGATGTGTTTCCTCTTATATGTAACTGATTATTTGAATGTTTAACCAGCTGCCAGCTGGCCAGGTATATGCACGGATGCCGGAATACCTCTAAGTAACCTAATTGACTCGTTCTTCCAAAATATACCTACATACGAAGCCATGGGGTCGGTCCAAGAATGTATGTGAGCACATACTTAGGCAGAAACTGCGGTGAATCCGTGCACCCATGGTGGAAAACCAACATACATAACTACTCCCAGATAAATTCTTAACTTTCCGGTGTCCAGAAATCTAGATTTGCGAAGTTCCTGTGCGAAAACTATGATTAGTGCAAAAGAAATTAGGAATAAGCATTTATTTCCAGTTGTCAAGTGTGAAGAAAAAAAGGTGTAACCGTTTCATGTTGTTGCAAATATGCAACAATTAATATTTTTTGCTAAATAACCGAATTATGTGAAAATAATATTTTTTCCTTATTTTACCCTTCATGTATTCATCATTGCGCACTATTGAGAATTTTTTCGAGAAAAAATAAAAAATCATGAAATGAAGGGTTAGTATGGTGGACCAAAACTGTGCAAGCTACGGCCCGGAAGAAACTAGCGAAGCTTCAAAGAATAGCAACGCTATCTATAACTGGCGCTATGCGAAGCACATCAAGCGAGGCTCTGAATGCACTACTAAATATTCTGCCACTACACCAATTTATTGAGTTAGAGGCAGAACGTAGTGCCTTGAGACTCTCAAAAATCAAAACTCTCTATGAGGGGGATCTTACAGGACATCTAAGAATCCTAAATAAATTTAAAATAAACTCACTTATTGTAAAGAATGATGACTGGATGGAGCCCGTTTTCAACCTAGACATACCATACAATGTAACTATCAACGATAGGGACGTGTGGGAGTCAGGTGGTCCTGAGGTTCCTCCCGGATCGATTAAATTCTTTACTGATGGGTCAAAAATGGATAATAGAACTGGGGCAGGGGTGTTCGGACCTAGACTCAGGATCTCAATTCCTATGGGAAACTGGCCAACAGTATTCCAAGCAGAAGTTCAAGCAATTCTAGAATGCACCTTAGCCTGTTTGAAAAGAGGATACAGGTACACAAGTATCTATATATTTTCTGACAGCCAGGCCGCTCTCCGGGCACTTAGTACGTTCACATGTTACTCCAAGCTAGTATGGGAGTGTATTGTTGCACTAAGAAACCTGGCCATACGGAACAGAGTATTTTTATTCTGGGTTCCAGGCCACTGCGGTATCCTAGGGAACGAAGAAGCAGACCAGCTAGCTAGGGAAGGATCTCAGGGCCTGTTAATTGGACCAGAACCCTTCTGCGGAGTATCGAGGAGTGCCTTAAATATGGAACTCAAGAACTGGGAAAGCACCACTATTGGCTCCAACTGGAGAACAGCAGAGGGAGCAGCTCAGGCGAAAAGATTCATAGAACCAAGCGCACGACTCTCCAAAAACATGTTGAACTTAAATAAGCACGAGTTAAGGGGGGGGTAGGGTCTAACGGGTATAAAAAAACACCATTTTCACGATTTTTTTCTAGAGCTATCGTTCAAACAAATGTATTCAAATTTTTTGCATTATACAAAGCATTGTTAAAAGAACATTTAGTATTTTTTTCGTAGAAAAATATTAATAAATGAGCCGGTGACGGAGTACTTTCGAGGATGCCTTCTAGAAAACAGGATTTGCGGTGGACACTGTATCTCAGCACAGAATCATCTGAAGTCAAAAAATCAGAGCAAAATATTTTTAATAGATGTTTTTCTGGACCCCAACGTTTTTATTTAACTTAAAAAAAATTTTATGAAATTTTTGTGGCTGTTTGAAGTAAAAACTACGATTTTTCACTTAAAAATCCGCCATTTTTCACCTCTAAAATCTCCCCAAAGTAAAAAAAATCAAAAAAAAAAAACGTTGGGGTCTGGTATTTTATATGTAGAAAATATGTTCCAAAATTGAAAAGAATCGGATAAGTAGTTTTCGAATGACGATGTCCACGGACTTTAAAAATGTGCTTCCGAGAAAAACGCGTTTTAAGTTTCTGCTCTTGCTTTCTTGCAGTATTAGATAGGAGGAGATAAAGGCCTATAACTTCTACAGTTTTGCTTCAATTGACTTGAAAATTTGACACAACATTCTTGAAATGTTTTACAATAAGAAAATAAAAAAATAAAAAAATCGATTTTTTTAAAGTGTTAGACCCTACCCCCCCCTTAAGTACTTACACAGGTCTCTTGACCGGACATTGTCCAACAAAACAACATCTCAAACGGATGAACATTATTCAAAACGACGACTGTCGGTTCTGCGGGGTCGAAAAAGAAACTGCAGAGCATCTTCTATGCAACTGCTGCGCCCTCCTAAATAGAAGAGAGCGTGCTCTTGGGGCAAAGTTAATAAGCGCACAAGACATATGGTTGCATATCAGCCCTAAGAAGGTTATATCATACATCTTTGATATCATACCCGATTGGGATAAAATGCTTAGTCAGCAATCAACTGTCACTTCAACCCATAGTGCAGGTGAGCCTGATAGCATACAGTAACGCGGGGTAATTACCACAATAGATCAACTACTGGTCGCAGTGGGCTCTCCCCTACAAGAAAAAAAAATCATTCAAAAACTCGCCGAAAAAAGTCGATTAAAAAACTCACAATGAAGGAAAAATAATAGAAAAAATAGCTCCGATGTGGTTTTGATGAAATTTCGAACTATTCGTCGAGCACCACTCATCATAGTTTGGACACCCTATTCGCTGTCCTCAGCGGCCATTTTGTTCCACAATCTCTTCATCTCTGTTGCATCCCGAGTCGTCCTACCATTCTTTTTTATCTACTGCTTGACAATTGCCCAAAATGATGTCCTTTTCAACAAAATCCACCCGTTGGTCCGATACGGGTCACCATTCTTTGCTGTAGTGGCAGCTTGCCAAATCTGGCGAAAACTTTACTGGTCCTTTGTGAGATCTAATGTACAGAAAAAAACGTTTTTCAGGCACTCCTCCTTGATTTTTTTGGAGTCCATGGTCTTGTTTTTCACAAAAACCGGGGTTTTCGTCCGTGGCTGCATATACCTTGCTGTTGTACCTTGTTGTATAACTTCTGGACCCTGTGTAGACTATAATCGCAGACACCAGATACCCAGACTGATCAGTGGCGGTTGAACCTATATAACTACAAATCGCCCAGAATCATACGCCATCTGACGGGGCATCGTGAAACCATTGTGCTTCATCAAGAAAAAAAATACACTTGATAATTATTAAGCCAAATGAAAACTATCTTGATTTAATCACCTATCAGTATTTGAAACTCTATCTAAAAAATTTTCAATGTCTTCAATGTTAAATTGTTTACTCTAATTTACTGTATCATAAAAAGAGGTGAATGTTATACAAACAATGACTGTTGATCGATTCAGATGAAAAAATAATACAAACGTTACGTTATACCGGTAATTTTGGGATTCAGTTTTGATTTCGAATTCTATCTGGCTGAGTGACAGTATGAAAATTATAATGTCTGAAAATTATAAATAATTCATTGAGTTCGGAATTGTTCGTCTTAATCTCAATGGTTAATTTATTGTTTACTGCGACCAAAAAAACAAACTACATAGAACTCCTTGAAAAACGTGAGCTCCAATTTATCTTAACTGTTTCTGAGCTCGTACCTATAGATGGGTTCGAGGACATTCTGGTTGGATTGATTAGAACAATAGTTTAGACAATTAAAAAAAAACAGAATAATGAACGTAGAGAATATATCGATTAATTAACTTTAATCCTATTTGGCGCTGGAAGTGTTCGTGATATAATGCTGTTTCACTTAAACTTATAATTTTTTGGAAAAATAACTCCAGAAACGACCGTGTTTGTCGCCTGGTTATTTTCCTTGGTCATTTGTACACGCCCAACAAGTGTGCGTGAGAAATGTCAAAAACAACTGAACTTGAGGAAAATTTACCTTAAAAGCGATAATTTTTTGGACTATTTTTCCTATCCTCATCCGTTCACGAGAGCAAGTGTGCGCGATGAATGTCAACAAAAAATCTTTTATTCAAAAATTTATTGTTGAAAAACAAGGGCAAATATGCACTGAATTTAGAACATTTCAAAATATCTGTTTCAAATCCATTTCTCTTTGCTTCCAAAAAATTTTCACCATTGACGTTTAACCACATTCTTTGAATCGAAGTTTTATTCAAACCATATTCTGAAAGTAATTAGTTTACAAAATGAATCTACTATTCAATAAATTATAACTTTAAATAAGGTTCATTTTAATTTTTGTCCCGTAAATGAGCAATAATTTCGCTGTAGCTAAACTTATTTACCGAATTCATAGCTTTTCCACACCACCAAAACGAATTTTGAATGGTAAAAGAACTTGACTGTCTTGATGCAAACGAAGTTCATTTTAATTTTCTTGTCGTTGCATGAAATGTCAAATAACGTATGTCGGTGTGAGTGAATTCATTTAATATTTTGATATTGGTGTGACGAATTCACGTACGTTTTTTTGTACCCATTGATAAAATCATTTACACGTGCGATATCCAGAAAATGGTTCGAAAAAAAAAACAATGAAAAATATCAACAGAACAGGAAAAGCTAAGCTATATTTGGAAAGCAGACATTTCTCGAATAAGACTAAATTTCTCATGGAAACGAAAGTTTTAGGATTTATTGGAGAAAAAAGTAAATAAAAATCTGACACTGTTTTTTTTTTTGCTGTAGATGGTGACTCAATTGAATATTTCGTTGTTTCGAATTAAAATCAGTTTCTTCCGTTAACAAAACATTACTTAACAAATTTTGTAAATATCACCTCTACTTTTGTTTTATTCAGTTTTTGTAAACCTATGCGGCGGTTCGGCTAGGTGAAGGGTTTTGAGAAACTCTAACTGAAACAGATTGTTCAACAAAACTTTGTAAGAATCTCGTCCATTCAATTGATTTAACAGTATGTACAATTTTTTTACATTTTTAGATGGCGTGAAAAACTTTACCTAGTGTGACGGATTGGCTTAATGATATCACCTACAAACTTTATATTGCTTTCATTATCCTATACCAACACTGTTGGTGTATAAATATTTTTCGGACAATCACCAATTTTTTTTAAATAAATATTTTTATAATTCAGTCAGCTGTCTGGGGCAAAATGCAACAAAATGCAAATCAGAACTAAATCTCATAAATCGCGTTTCTTAATGCTGGCCGCTGGGATTGTTTTTCATTATGCGTTTGTTAACATTAAAATTTCATCCATCCATTTATTTATTTTCATGATTTAAACTAATACAATATTTTGTAATATTTTTACCCCTAAATGTATGCAGCAGATTAACACTTTTTTGACAGAAAAAATGTAAAATTTAATTCGAACAAAACAAAAAAATACTGCAATTGGTTCTTTATGTATTATGACATCACAATTGTTTCAAATACTATAAATTTTCAAACGTTTTCATTTGATTTTTCATTATTTACAGATTTTGTTGCAACTTACCCCTTTTTCTTAGTAGGGTGAAAATCGTATGTTTTTATAAATTTAAAAATAACTGGTAAAACCAATAATTTTTCGGACTACGTCATTTTGGTGTCCCATCAACCTTAAAACTTTTGATGTACAAGAGGTATGATTATCTGTAAGCATTAAGATTTTAGAAGCCATTGAAGTTGAAAATTGTTGCATGTTGCCCCAGTTGACGGTACGCATTTCTTTTCTTTCTAGTACTCATCTCCCTGGTCAGTTTGCTATGGTTTTTACAAATGCACGTGCTAGGCAGGGGTGTTATTTGCTCACACAATGAGCTCAATGTGCATTTTTTCCATAGCACATTGAGAGAGCAAAACTGAGCACTGCCTGAGCTAGCTGTCCATCAATGTGCCACATCGAAGCAAATCACTGAGCTGCGCAGCGGTAGTCCTCAGCACATTGAGCTGCACAATGTGTACCAGTATACCACCACAACGCTGAATTCAACAAACGAAAGCGAATTCTTTCCCAATAAACAAGCAACAGCAACAACACAGCTGAAATTTGGGCGGGCTCGGCCTACCGGCTGCCGAACACCGTTGCCACAAAAAAATCTGTATCATAAATGAGTCTGATCTTCGTCCATACCTGTCCCAGAATTAAATACACTGATGGTACAGATTTCCGTGGCATCGCTGCTTGGCAGCCGATAGGCCGAGCCCGACCGAATTTCGTTTGTGTTGTTGATGTTGCTTGTTTATGAGTTGTTTTCTTCCTTGCAAGCAGCCGGTGTGCCTTCGTGCCGGACTGGATGAACGATGATCGTTTTTATTTTCTTTTGATGAGAAGGAAAAATAAAACGAAGAAGAGTGCTTGGCGAATTTCTAAAGCCAGAGTTCACATTGAGCAGCACATTGAGCAGAGTGGATCAGCTCATTGTGTTTTTCATCATTGTAAGGAACCTCTCAGAAAATTCGACTATCGGCGCGCAGTAAGAGAGCGAGCAGTAGATATTCTATCGCCGTGCGCGCAGTTCTAGAAAGCTTGAGCTCACAATGTGCTTTTAGAGCACATTGCGCTGTTTTGAGGAGTATAACACCCCTGCCAACAAGTTTGTATGACTGTTCAAGGCAACGAACAGTACAGTTTTGTTAGAAACAGTAATGCTTCTGGTGGTTGACAGTACGGGGAAGGAAATACCGGCGCGGGCGCTGCTTGATTCTGCTAGTATGTGCAGCTTCATGACGAAGAAGTTTGCCAACACTCTCGATCTTCGCCGTTCTACTGTCGACATTGCTGTATCCGGGATTGGTGAGTCATCCAAGCAGATCAAGCGCCAGTTAAAAGCGAAGATTCGTTCAACCGTAACCAAGTACGCAACGGAGCTAGATTTCTTGATCCTGGAAAGGCCAACAGTCTGCCTACCGACTGTGAAAATTGATGTTGCTGCTTGGAAAATTCCCGACGTTGAGCTGGCTGATCCACATTTCTTCATTCCTGCGGACATTGATCTCATCGTTGGCGAAGAAGTGTACCACGAACTTCACGGCGGCAGCAAGATTTCCCTCGGCAATGAGATGCCGACTCTAGTTGAGACTGTGTTTGGATGGGCTGTATCCGGATCGGTTCCAATAAATTCCTCCGAAACTCTCCGGTTATGCCATCTTACGACCATCGATCGAGACCAAGAACAATCCATCGAAAGGTTCTGGGAACTCGACTCTCTGTTGCCGTCTCAAGCTCTGTCAGCTGAAGAAACAAAGTGTGAAGAAGTGTTCAGTGCTACCACCACTCGCGATTCGTCCGGTCGTTTCGTTGTTAGATTGCCACTCACTAGTGATCCCCTGGTACGTGTTGGTGATCCAGATCCATCGCCGAGCGCCGCTTCCAAGGTCTAGAGAGGAGACTTAAGCGAGATCCTGCCACTCGAGAAGCCTACGTTTATGTCATGGCCGACTACGAACGTTTGGGCCACATGATCAAGTTGACTGATCCAGTAGACGACTCTGTCCCCCACTGCTATCTACCACATCATCCAGTCTTCAAGGAGTCAAGCACAAGCACCAAGGTCCGTGTTGTTTTTGACGCTTCGTGCACGACATCAACCGGTTACTCCATCAACGATATGCAGTTGGTGGGACCTACTATCCAGGACGATCAACTGCCGATCATTATGCGCTTCCGAACCCACCCAATCGCACTCGTAGCCGACATTGAAAAGATGTACCGCCAAATACAACTGCACCTAGACGACTGTACGTACCAACGAATTCTCTGGCGCCAAAGTCCCGAAGAGCCTCTCGCAACGTTTGAGATGCAGACTTTGACGTACGGTTTCGCTTCAGCACCATTCTTGGCCACTCGCACGTTACAACGCCTCGCTGAGGATGAAATCAGTCGTTTTCCTGTTGCCGCCCCAGTTTTCGAGAACGACTTCTACGTTGACGACTGTTTGACTGGTGCCGAAGATGTCGAATCCGCCGCTCAACTCCGCCGAGTAGCATCCGCTCTGGCTCCTTCTGCCGGTTCATCACTTAAGAAATGGGCATCCAATGTTCCTGAAGCGTTTCGTGATATTCCTCCAGAAGATTTGGCCGTATTCGTAAACCACAGCCTGCAGGACGATCAGGTTGTCTCCATGCTCGGACTTGTTTGGGAAACAAGGCCTGACGTGCAACGTTTCCGTATCCAATTCCCACTACCAGCGTCGTACCAAGTTGATTAGAAGGAATTTCACAGCAAGCTAGATAGTGACCAGAAACTAAGGCGCTTCATCGCTCACTGCATGCGGTACTTCCGCTTGTTGAAAGCTGCTGCACGGAAGTCGGAAAAGGACCCATTCATCCCAAGTAACCATAAGCATTAAGCCAAAACCCTTAATCAGCATTAAATCAACATTTCTAATGCAAGTTAACATGAAATCAACATTTCTAATGCAAGTTGGCATTATATAAACATTCATAATGCTTTTTAGTTTTATATAAGCATTATTAATGCATAGAAGCAAAAAAAATTAGCACTAATGATAGCACTATATGCACATATAGAGCTCCTATATAAAGTTAACAAGCATTAAAAGTGATGTGACCCGAACAGTACTTTAAGTAAGAGTTTTTTTCACCCACCTTATCAGCATCAATAGTGATCGAAATGGTAAAGGCGCAAGGAAAGATAAAAACTGCTGCGGGATCCCCGGTTCGAGACTCATCAAATGTAATCAATAATTCAATTATAATCACTTCTTATTTCACAGAAGAATTCATTAAGTGGGCATTATCCTTCATTCAGCAGGTTGATTGCTGTTGTAGATAATAATTATTTTTAGAATTTTTGTTCATTTTAATTATTCAAAAAATAATAATTAAACAAACAAAAGGTGTTCTAAGTATGCATTATTAATGCTTTTATACGACTAATTCAGCATTTGTAATGCTTATTAAAGGCTATGTTGTGGTAGCACTTAATCAGCCCGCTATTTTTTTTTTCTTTTTTTTTAAATAGTAGCGGCCCACCACACTCCCCCATACCAAAAAGCTCTATTGAGCCCACTGGTAATGGACGCTACTGTTCTCAGCACGTCTGGCAGCAAAAAATAACAAACAAAATAACTAATACGCGACGCGGGCAAAACATTACTCATGCTGAGAACTCAAAGTTTATAATCTAATGCGGGAAATACGGCGATACATTAAACTAATTTACACTATGAATCTCAATGGAAAAAGATTTCCTTTTAAGAGATTCATGTTTAAGATTAAAAAAATTTAAGTTTATGTAAAAAGTAATACTAAAATTAATAGAATAAGTTATGACTAAAAACTAACAAAAATTAACGCTACAATGCTACAAAAATACTCAAGGCTTACTTTGTTCGATTTGTTTTACGGACTTAATTTATCTTTGAACATTTGAAGCAATTTGACTTTGAAAATGGATCGAGAATTGGTTTCTTTTAATTCATTGGGCAAGGCATTATATTTTGTTGGTCCAATAAACGAAATCCTTTTCTGTCATAAGGAAGTTAAGGATCGACAGCGTTGAAGAAGATTTAAGTATCTAGTGTTATGTGTTCTTATTCTTGTTGTGAAACGAAGGTTTTGAATGGTAGTTGAAGAATGCAGGTTATCAAATACATACAATACAGTTTGGAAATCACAAAGATCGGATAAAGGTAAGATATTATGAAATCTGGATGAATATATAAGTCTAGTTGGATGCAGCAAAGGAAGATTGTAAATATTTTTTAAGCATCTATTTTGCAGAGTTTGAAGTTTATGTAAATATGATTGAGATGCTCGTCCCCAGACTGTTATGAGATAGTGAAATAGAGAGTGGATAAATGCATAATAGAATTTTAATAGAACATGTTGTGGTACAAAGTTCTTCAATCTCCAGAGTACACCACAGAGGGGAGAAACTCTTTTTTCTAAATGTTGTATATGACAACTCCAAGAAAGGGTACTATCTAAATGAATACCTAAGTATTTGAAAGTTTTCACTTCTTCTATAGCAAACTGATTCATATATGGATCCCTGTGTTGAGAAATTTTTTTCCTGGACGAGTGAAATAACATATATTCAGTTTTTCCGTAGTTTAAAGAGAGCAAATTGCTATTGAAAAATTTAGATAGCAATTTCAAATCATGTTCCAGGTTTTCGATTATAACATTTGGGGATTTTCCTGTGTAAAATAAAGCAGTATCATCTGCAAAAAGCCGTGCTGTACCAAGAAGGGGAAGATTACAAATATCGTTAATGTACACAAGAAAGAGTAAAGGACCAATGTTACTGCCCTGTGGAACCCCTATACTAATATTTCTCAATCCGCTGGCTATTCCTTCAACCACAACAAATTGTTTTCTGTTGTTCAAGTAACTTCGAATTATGTCATTTGCTTTGCCCTTTATTCCGTATTTGATAAATTTGTCTAGTAAGATTTCATGATTCAAAGTGTCGAAAGCTTTTTTCAGGTCAAGAAATAAGGCTCCGACAATATTTTTAGAATCAATTTCTGTTATTATTGAGTCAACTAGTTCAGAAATAGCTATAAGAGTGCTTGATCCTTCTCTAAACCCGTATTGCATTTTGCATAAAATATTATTACTACTGAGGAAACTCATGATTCTGTTTACTAATAATTTCTCGAACACTTTGCTGAAGACGCTCAGCGAAGAAATTGGACGATAATTGTTGACGTCTTCTGGATCACCTGATTTAAAAATTGGAGTTACTTTTGCCACTTTGAGACAATCTGGAAAACATCCTGTTTCAATTATTGAGTTGAAAAACTTTGCAAGAATATGAGAAAATAAGAGGTTGTTCTTTTTTATAACACTTGTTGGGAAGCAATCCGGTCCACAACTTTTTTTGTTTTTGAGGTTCAGTATAATCAGATTAACTTCATTTTCATCTGTTGGTTGGAGAAAGATTGAATTCCCTATCTCGTTTATATTGGACAAAACGCCAAACTCAGGTTCATTAGGTATTTCCTTTGCAAGATTGGATCCAATTGAAGAGAAAAAACTGTTGAACTTATCGCCAAGACTTTTTTTTGTCAGTTATAAGGTTTGAACCTTCGGCTAGTTTATTATTATTATTATTTTATTAAAGACATTTTACCTTTTTCATGGCATTCGTGTCTTACATTCGGCTAGTTTAATTGTAGGCGATTTGTTGGATCTACCCAATAGTTGATTTATATTTTTCTAAAGTTTCGAGTGCGTTGTATTATTGAGTAATTTTTCATAGTATAGTCGTTTACATGTTCTCTTTTTGAGATAAAGTTTTTTGTTGATATTTTGAAGCATTTCTTTGAGGTGAGTATCGTTGGGATGTTTTTTTACACGTTTCAGATAGTTGTTTTTCATGTTTATCAAAATCCATAAGTCATATGACATCCATGGACAATAACTACCTTTCATGTTAATTTTTTTAGATATCGTTTTGGTACACCGTTCGAGTAAGTGTTTGTGTGTTGTTGAAATTTCTTGAATGCCGCGGTTAACATTGCCAGGGACAAATGTTCGGAGATAATTCGAAAATAATTCGTTAAGTTTGGCGTGATCCGTAAAGTCTGCTTCATTTAATATTGGAACAAATTCTTTTGCTCATTGTGGCGCTCCTAGTGGATGGATTTGGAAACTTTTTTCACCCACGTGTCGGGAAATTCATTACCTTTCACCATGTATTTATGTCATAACACCAAACGATAGCATTTTGTAAACAACCGCCATGGAAGCCGAACGGAGAGATCAAATTGTGCACAGTGTTCTTGAAAATCCATTGTTGTCGGCATCGAAGCTAGCTAAACAGCTTAAAATGCCCAGAAATACCGTATGGCGTGTTATCAAGCAGTACAAGGAAACATTGACGACGGCTCGGAAGCCGCATTGGAAGCGTCGGAGTGGAACTGTCGACCGGAAACTGCGTGGGAAAGTCATCAAGGCCGTCAAGAGGAATCCCAATCTTTCGGACCGCGATTTGGCCAATAAGTTCCAGGCTGCTCACAGTACGGTGCGACGAATTCGTCTCCGGGAAGGAATAAGGTCATTCCGAGCCAGCAAACAGCCAAATCGGACGCTGAAGCAGAACAATGTGGCCAGAATCCGTGCTCGAAAGCTGTACGACCAAGTGCTGACCAAGTTCGACGGATGTATTCTGATGGACGATGAGACCTACGTGAAGGCGGACTTTGGGCAAATCCCAGGTCAAAAATTTTATTTGGCGACGGCTCGGGGGGATGTACCTGCAAAATTTAAGTTGGTGTTTGCGGATAAATTCGCCCGCAAGTACATGATTTGGCAGGGGATATGCAGTTGTGGACAGAAAACCAAAGTCTTTCTCACTGACAAGACAATGACATCAGAAGTCTACAAAAAAGAGTGCCTACAGAAACGGATTCTGCCGTTTATTCGTGCCCACGACCGTCCAGTAATGTTTTGGCCGGACCTCGCAAACTGCCATTACAGCAAAACGGTTATGGAATGGTACGCAACGAACGGGGTCAGCGTAATACCGAAGGACCTCAACCCCCCAAACTGCCCCCAGTTCCGGCCGATAGAGAAATACTGGGCAATCACGAAGCGGAGGCTTAAGGCAAAGGGAAAACTTGTTAGGAACATGACTCAAATGAAGAACTGGTGGAATCAAATCGCCAAAACGGTGGACGAAAAGGGTGTGCGCCGCCTAATGTGCCGTATTACGGGAAAAGTACGAGAATTTCTTCGAAACAGCAATGAATAATTTTTTTAATTTTTTTTATGAAAGAGTAAAGAAAATGCTACATTTGTATGAAAAACAAATTATGAATTCGTTAATAAATGACTGAACTACACGCAATTGTTTGTGTTCCAATATTAAATGAAGCAGACTTTAATCTCTCTTGTCAAAACAGTTTTTTGTCTTCCTAGTAGCATTTCAAAAGACGTGAGAATCTGCAAGTGGTCACTTATGTCTGAAAAAATTGTATCATTTCGTATTCGCTTTAAATCTTTAACTTTGGAGATTACATGGTCTAAAATATTTTGACTTTTGGGCCTAGTTGGGAAACAATTTGTACATGCAAAGTTAAAAGACTCCAACAAAGTTTTATATTTACATACAGTATTTGTACGGACGAGATTTACAGGGACATTCAAATCGCTTACAATAAGACACGAGTGAGTGAAACAGGGTTTTCCTGAGAAGTTAGTCACCCTTGCATCGACCAGTCGCCTTCCATCTTCATCGCAGTTGAAGCACACCCGCATCAAACTGAATTCAAATGGAATTATTCGAATTGTTCTGCTCGTGAAACTCCCGCTATTAAATCTGTTGGCGAAGTATTATCATGGGAATTTACTTCACCTCGGCCCACAACTAATGCTCCCCACGATCCTTCAAAAACATTGGATCATTGGAGGACGCAATCTAGTGCGCCGCACATTCCATGAACGCCACAAGTGTTTCCGAAGCAGACCGAAGATGATCCTGCTGATGAACGTGATCACCCTATTGGAGAACCGGTCACCGCAGTTCCTGGATATAAGCAATGAGTAGAGCTGCACTCTAAGAAAGCTCCTGCACAGAATTTTATGGATCAGGTGATTGCGGTTCCAATAGTTTTACATTTCGTTTGTTGGTCTACTGGGTTCCTTTTTGCTTCCCAGCGCCAAGCTCCATATGGTTTTACGTTTTCGTCGTGTTTGCCTGTACATTGCGGACCTCCTAGAACCAGAAGTCGCCGATTGCAGCCCAAATGAGTAGAGCTACACTCTAAGTTAGCTCCTGTATGACAACCATAAGCACCAGGTGATTGCGGTTCCAATCCTTTATTTGTATGTTTGTTGGTCTACTGGGATCCTCTTTGTTCCACAGAAAACAAAGCTCCAGATGGTGTCTGTACCGCCCAGTTCCAATCGCTCCTCCTGCTTCCCCTGGTGCCATCATGCGTCCTGTTGGTCCACGTAGTCGAAAACGAAGGAAACCGATGAAGGCTCCCCAATCATACCGAAGCGAGTGTTGAAATGTCCGTGCCATTTCAAGGTGGCCGGAATGTTTGTGACCAAACCTATAGTTTATATGTGTGTGAAATTACCATTTATGATTTTCAATAATTGTAAAAGATAAAAAACTTGAACAACCCTAGTGAAGAAACAACATAACAGTGAGTTACCGAATGAATTGTTTTGACACGGTAACTCACCAACCAGCTGATGAAAGCAACAACAACACAACATAGTTCAGTTCAAATAAAATCTCGAAGCGGCAACATCGGCTCCGTAGTTCGTACTATTGTTGTTTTGTTCCGTCGGTCGAGTTTGTAAAGTCCAATAAAGTGGTGTTTTAATTGTAAATCGGTCATCTATTTGTGTATTTAAAGCACATCCGAAACCCGGAATGGCGAGAAAGCTGCTGTGAATTGTGTGCGGACTGATTCAGTGCAGCGAAATTGACCACCTCCCGACCTAGCAGCAGCGAACAAATCGACCCATCAGCGGTGAAGGAATTAACGCTCTTTGGTGCTACTTTTCCGTCCCGTTGGCGAAGCAACGGAAAGTAAAGCCTCCGATCTTTGAACCTGGTAAGCTACCCCCTGAGTCCTCAACAATTGTGAAAAAATTCGGACAAAATCCGGGTTTTTTCCCTCGATATGCAGGCAACCGGACCAGACCGGGAATTTCCCATTTATTCTTTGAAGATCCGGTAGCCTGGTAAAAATTGAACAATCTGGAATGCTTACCCAAGATTGTTCAAGAAATAGGTTCCGGTAGACCGGGACAAGCTCTCTTCTAGCCTTGTTTTTCATCAGCGTTTACAGTTGGCTATGGAATGGGACTGACTTGCTATCATTCTTGCTAGATGCCTACCGTAAAAATAATCGCATATGCGTCCCAGAGTATAATTTTCAACACAATCAAACCAAATTTTGACATTTTTGAATGAGAAATGATGCAAAAGTATTTGTTTGTCACGTAAGTGACAAATGCTTTTGATTGCTGCCCTCAAAACAGCGGGAAAATACGAAATTTCTCAAAATAAGTAACGAAATTAAATCGCTGTTTTCTCAACTCAACAAAAACGCAAATGGGACGGACTTGCTATGAGCGGCAGTACAGCTAGGAAGTACTACATAAAGCCCTAATATAAGAGTGCGGCAGACTGTCACCGCGGAGTTCCAATCGAACTGTCAAAAGTCGTTCCAATCCAGCATAACCATTTTTACCATTTCAAATTCGTGACAAGTATTGCAATCTGTATGACTGTGACTTTCAATGTTTGAATTGAAATTAATCAAGAATGCAGAGAAAATTCATTGGAGCAAAACGGGAAGAAGCACTTAATTTTTATTTTAACAACTAGCTGACCCGGTGTGCTTTGCTACACCTTTCAAAATCAAATGATATTTTTAGGAATTATTTAAATTTTTATTGTTTTGTTGGGATTATTTTATCTAAATCAAATTGTAACGTAATTCATAGGCAACCGCTATAAAATGAGAGCTGCAGCTGGAGTTTCGATTTGCAACACAAAGATAACTTAAACTTATATTCTGAATCTTGATCTATAAATTTGTGTTAAAGATCTGATAATTTTTATCTGTTTCCTTAAGCTTCGCTTTAAAAAAGCAGGGTCCCAAATTAATCGTTCGCAAACAATCTAATTTATAAAATATGGTTGTTTTTGCTTGATATGTTCTGGATTTATGCTAAAAAACTGATAAGAGAGCCCCCCCCTATCCTTCCCTTCACCCATTACTGAATGGAGATCGTGATCTTTAATAATCATACCCATTTTTTCGTTCCCAAAAATCCTCTTGTATCAGATCTAGTTCCATTGGTTGATAATTTTTTAATCTTTACATAAATGGAGCCCCTTCCTTTCTTCCCCTCTCTACACTGTAAAGCGTAAGGGTCTGTAACAATTGTAGAAACACATCTCGCAACCAAGTACCTTTCTATGCCATATTTGTTTCCATTTGTTGGCTTCGTTAGCATAAATTGGGAACTTATGCTAACAAAATTGTATTGGCCTTACCCCCCTTCTCCCATGTACCTACTCACTGAAAGGAGAATGGTGTGTCAAATAATCATAGAATCATACCCAATTGATTTTCCATGTTAAGTTTTGTCCATTTATAGGATTTTGTAAAAAAAAGTTAAATGTAAGCTGTTCTCTTCCCTTCCCATTTTCCCAATTCTATTATCCTACTGCAAGAAAGGAATTGTTTCACATAGAAAAATTTCTCGTGTTGAAATACCATCTCATGCCGAATCTGGTTTTATTTGCGTAGTAAATTCTTGAGTTGTGCATAAACTTGAAAGGGAGTACCATCCCCCCTTCTGTTCTCCCCATTGAATGGAGGGGTGAGAACTTAATATTCATAAAAGTATTTTTCGTACTCAAACACATTTTGATGCCAAATTTGGTTTCACTTGCTCGATTAATTCTCGAGTTATGCAAAAAAATTGTATGGAAGCCCCCGTTTCCCCCTTTATATCTTTCCGCTGAAAAGGTGGGGATTCAATTTATAATAGGAACATTTCTTGTATCCAAATACCCTCACATGCCGAATATGGTTCAATTTCGATCAGCTCTCCAGTTATACTAAAAATTGTAATGGAGACCTCTCCTCCTTCTTTTCATCCTCCTCTTTGAAGAAGAGAGCGATACCAAATATTCATAGAAGCATTTCTCGTACTCAAATATTGTTCCGTGAAAAATTTGGTTCTATTAGGTTGTAGTTCTTAAGTTATACAGTAAAAACTGTATGAAACTTCCTCCCTCTTTCCTTTCTCCCCGCTAGAAGTAGAAAAGGGTCTAAAACAATCATTAGTACATGTCACGTTCCCAAACACCCGCCCATGCCAAGTTTGGTTTCATTTGCTTAATTTGTTTTTGAGTTATGTAAAAAACTTTAAAAGAGGTCCCCTCCCCCCTTTATATCTCCCTACTGGAAAGAGGTTGGGTCTCAAATGATCATAGAAATATTTTTCGTATCCAAATACCCTCCTATGCTAAATTTGGTTCAATTTGCTTTATTAGTTTTTGAATTATGTAAAAAAATATAAAAGAGCCCCCCCCCCCCCGCTTTCTACTGAGAAGTGGGAGGGGTCTCAAATAAACATTGAAATATTTTTCGTATCCAAATACCTTCCCATGCCAAATTTGGATCCAATCTCTTGATTATTTCTCCCGTTATTTGAAAAATTGTAAAGTAGGCCCCCTCCCCCCTTTATATCACCCCACTGAGAGGAGGGAGGGGTACCTTACCTTCATGGAAATATTCCTCGTTCCCAAATACCACCCCATGCCAAGTTTGATACCATTTGCTTGATTGGTTTTCGAGTTATGCAAAAAGTTGTCTTTTATTCGGGAGGCCCCTCCCCCCCTTCATGAGAGAGGGAGGGGTCTCAGACCATAATAGGAACCTTCCCCTGCCTCCAATACCCCACCCTGGCAAGTTTCACTCAAATCGGTTCAGTAGTTTCCGAGTCTATAGGGAACAGACAGACAGACAGACAGACAGACAGACAGACAGACAGAAATTCATTTTTATATATATAGATTGACACAACGGAGAACAAATTAAATAATGTTCACAAAACGAAAATCAACTTCACAATCTGCGATACAGTTGCACATCAACAAGAAGTCATGCGAATGTTTTCGTTATTGGCAGTGTTGAAGGAGTACAGAAGCTTTATCAGTGCTGCCGAATCGGTGAGAAATTCAGTCTGCCGCACTTTTACTGTAGGGCTTTAGTACTACAGTGGTATTCGGCCAACGGGTGGATTTTGTTGAAAAGGACATCAACCCACTCAACTGCCGTCAATTCCGCCCTATCGAAAAATTTTGGGCAATTGTCAAGCAGAAGATGAAGAAGAATGTTAGGACGACTCGGGAAGCAACAGAGATGAAGAGATTGTGGAACAAAATGGCCGCTGAGGTCAGTAAATAGGGTGTCCAAACTTTGATGAGTGGTTCTAGGCGAAAAGTTCGAAATTTTATCAAAAAATCATCGAAATATTTTTTTCTTATTTTTCCTTTGAAGTGCAATAAAAACCCTACATTTTGATTATAAAACTTTTTATTTCGTTTACATAGCTCCGAGATAGACCCGTTTTAACGCGTCCAGATTTGTAGTGATCCATGCTTTAGTAGTGAGATAACAAAATTATTTTTTGTAATTTTCATTTTAGAGCCACTACGTATTTGGCAAGTTTTTAGATTGTAACAAATGTAGCAATTTTGTTCAAGACTTCAACATCGTAGAAGCTAACCCAAAAAAGTAAGAAGTGTTCAAAATAAAAAAATATTTTTTATTCAAAATTTTCAGTTTTTTAACTATATCTTTTCAGGCCGAGCTTATTCAAGCAAAGTATATTCGAACGAGTTTTGAGTCACCCAAAATCGAACAGTTTTGTCGAACATACTTTAAAAAAATATTCAAACTGAAACGAGTTAGATTGGAAAAACTAAGAAAAAATAGCTGTTTTCAAACATCTGTATCTTTCTAGTTCGGATCAGTTCGGTTCATTTTCTGGTTGCATCAGAATCAAGCAGATTTCATCGTTATAAAAACATAAATTAGTCAAACGATAAACAAATTTGTCTAATATATTGTATTTTAAGCGAAAAGATACACCCAAAATAATTTTGAAATTTATTCTACGGGATTTTTCACGTAAACTAAGATTTTGTTGCATCCCATCGATTCTACGTGTACTTGTAGTAACTCCTTAACTTCTACGTAACTAGCGCATGAATTTCACGTAAAGTCTAAGTGAATTAATTTCTTTTCATTTTTCTAGAGCGTGCTGTTGTAAATTCTTATTAGAAAAAGGAATAGACATTCAGTTGATTTTCTTAGCTGTTGTGAAGGGACGCAGATTTTTCAATCGTTCTCAATTTTCCCTAGAAGAGAAAATGCATGCCAAGGAGAATATCATTGGATTTAACTTGATCTCCTGGTAAGTGATAATGATGCCAAATTATATTTTTTTAAATGTTTTGTTTTTTCATATTCCGTTTCAACACTCGTTCTTTGTTAGGAGTCCTATACCGTATACAGACTAATATGGCTGTCCGGATTCAACGATCACGCAACAACGAGCAAGGTGGAGTATTTTGAATTTAAATTATTAATTTTTCATTAATGTATACTTTCCTATCTCTACAGGATTCAACAAACCAAAATAACGTTGCAGCAATTAAAGTGTTTAATTTATCATAAAGTGTAGTGTTAGTGTAAATATTGTAAAAATAAAGTTTATTCCATTGTTAACTTGTTTTGTTTTGAACGTTTTTTATTAAAATGAAAATACGAAAGAAAAATCAACAATTTCATTCGGGTATTAAATAAAAACATTCCCAATAGCATTCATGGTCACATCGCGTTGAACTTACTTAAAATTCACGTAAATTGTAGGTGCGCTCCATGAGCACGAATTCTTATAGGGACGCGTTTACGAATTGATTTCGTAGCATTTACGTAAAAATCAATTGGATAAAAATTATGTAGTTTTTCACGTAGCCGCTACGTGCAGATTATTTTGGGTGTAGGTTGTAAGGTTCGTCAACGGAGGCTTAAAAACGTCATACGCGAGCGAGTGAATAATGTGGCTAAATGTCAGTTTTGTTGCGTATCTGGGATCTCGGAATTAGATGAGACAATCGCGTTTCTTTTAGAATGTTCATTTCTAATTTAACTAGATGAAATTATGTTTCGTAAAGAATCTTTTGTAAGCCGACAAGTAAGTTTCGCAACCGAAAGTAGATTTCAGATTCGACTGATTGGCAGTGTCGCCAGAAACATTTTTAATTAAGTTACATACATAACAAGTTTAAATAAACTTGAAATTTGCCCTCCCTTAAATCCCTGAAAATTTCTAACTTCCACCATTTATAAAGCTACAAAATAAACAGTTTAACGTTGTAAACTCTATGTTTTTATAACGATGAAATCTGCTTAATTCTCATGCAACCAAAAAATTAAACGAACTGTTGTAGAGAGCTAATCAGTAGAACGACTAGTTCGGTTGAATGTTAAGAACGGAATGACAATTTATTAAAACATGATAATAACACCTTAATAACTATGGCTTGCTACGACTTCTTCATTTCATTTCCTGAAGACGTAGTAATGCCCATACTGCTTCGGTTGATTTCAAATTTCGTTGATTGTAGAGGTTTGGTTAACCCGCCGGCCATCTGCTTCCGTTCCCACGTAGATTAGATCAACGACGCATCTTTCGACAACATCGCGAACATAATGATGTCGAATGTCGATATGTTTCGTTCTCGGATTGTAGCTTCCATTTTTAGCAATCGCGAGACAACTTTGATTGTCGCACCGGATCTCGATCGGTGTCTGCTGACCAAACATCGCCGTAATTCCATGCCACCAACTTGCTTCCTGGACCGCAGCCGATAACGCCATATATTCGGCCATGCACGTTGATAAGGCCACTGTCGTCTGCTTCCTGTATGACCAAGATATCGCTCCTCCTTGCGCCACGAATACGTACCCGCTGGTAGACTTGCGCTCATCCGGATCGGAACCCCAGTCAGCGTCACAGTAGCCAACGATGTTGATGTCAGCTTTGCGCATGTACTTCAATCCATGCTTCGATGTATCTCGGAGATAACGCATGACGTGCTTCACCGCCATCCAATGTTTGGGTTCGGGATTCTTGTTAAACCGGCTCAGACAGTTAACGGCAAACAAAATATCTGGTCGAGCGCTCTGGACCAGATACATGAGGCACCCAACTGCTTCTTGGTACGGAACATCCTTCATGGCTGCCAATTCCTGTTCGGTTTTGGGGCTTATCTCGTTCGACAACTTCTCGCTTGTGTTCATGGGGATTTTCACGGGCTTGCTGTTTACCATGCCGAACCTCTTGAGCACCGACTCCACGTACGCTTCCTGGTCCAGTGTAATTCCATCCGCCGTCCTTTGAATGCGGATGCCTAGACAGTGATTCGCAGTACCCAGGTCCTTCATGCGAAAACTGCTGCTCAGTTGATCCTTCAGCTTGTCCATTTTGGCCCGGTCGTTTGACAACAGGATAATGTCGTCAACGTAGATTGCAACGATGAGAAGTGTATTGCCATCTACATCCACGTAAACGCAAGGATCGTACATCGGCGCCTCAACACCTTTGACCTAGGTGGTTGAAAATTTTGTTGCGAAGGGAGCACAAGGTCGGTCAAAGTGGCTGTGGATGTATCACTCTCGGGGCTTGAACTTCCGGAACTATCATCGTCTGTGCCGGAAACATCGCCACAAACAACCAACTCGGATTCGTCATTCACCAACGACGCATCGGACCTCCGCTTCATTTCCTCGAACTCTTCAATGTTCAATTTCACTACGGAGACAGGCTTCCCAGCCAACATGAAATCGTAAAAGAAATCATCGTCGAACTCGAATATAGATGCAACTCACATCGGAATCGTAAATATGTACACTTACCATTCGACCATATTGTTTATTCATCGTAGAAGATGCAACTTCCCAATGGAATACGACTTAGTTACGATATGTTGGATGAAGTCGTATTTAGTTCCGCTGATGTAAAATCAAATCTTATAACGATCGCATAAGATTTCTTAAGAAGCATTTTATTGGTACACAAATTACTTTCGAATCGAAATCGTAAATGATTTCGAATAAATTCGTAAAGAATACTACGTAAGCATCGTCTTTCGTATCACGTTGTATGTTTACTAGAATGTCACATTAGTAGGCAAATTAACACCGTGTCTTTCCGATATAGCTACAAATATTATAACAAGTATAATTATAATCGTATAATCGGTCACTTTACCCACGATATAAATATATTTAATGCGATCAAATCAGATTCGTATTAACAGATACTTAGCGTTCGCCCACATCTCATCATGATATTAAAACTTCATCGTGATAAATCGTGTTCAGTGGATGTGCAATTTTGCGATCGTGCTTGCAATTTTGTATTAGCATTTGAATTTTGTGAAAGTTGACGACTAAAGCAAACAAGCAAACGGATTAAAAAAAATATTAAAGGTAGGTTTTGGAAAAACAACATTGGACAGAAACCTCACAAACATTTTCCTTTCAAAAATAACAGGATCCCTCTCCCCTACTAGGCTCAGCAGAAAAAAAACCGCCGGATAATTACACGGCGATTTGCATGTGCATACTACGAGTATCAAGGAATGTTCACGGACAGAATTGTGGCCCGGCAATTTCCGCTGTAAACCCGGAAGAAAGAGGCGTCAAAGATCCTGAGGGAGGCATGGAGGCGGTGGCAGTTAGGAAAGTAGCGAGCGGGACAATACCCGGTTGCGGTACCTACGAAAATATATGTAGTGCATTTCAATGTTAGTTATAATAAAAATCAGTTAAAATCATCAATTAATTTTATTTCTTCCTAGCGTCGTATTTCAATCACAATATTACACATAACATGCTACATAAAATGATCCGCAAAATCGTTTTATGATACAAATCGTACATGAGTACATCCCAACTCACATAAAATATCGTTTAAAGAGTCCATCAAATGTCAAATTGCATCATATCGTACAAGCTTACAACACACATCTTATAAAATGTGACTTAAGTTGTCAATCGATGTTAAAATCTCTCAACATCGTATAAGACTGCAACACATCTCGCATAAAGGGTGACATAAATCGACATTCCATCGTCAGATTGCTTCGAGTCATACAAGAGTACAAAACATCTCACATAAAGGGTGACGCCAATCCATCGACAGATTGCTTCAAGTCGTACAAGAGTTCGGAACACCTCGCAAAAAGGGTGACTTAGATCGCCAATTCATCGTCAGATTGCTTCAAGTCGTACAAGAGTTCAACACACCTCGCATTGAGGGTGACTTAAATCGCCAATTTATCATCATATCGCTTCAAGTCGTAAAAGGGTAAAACACACATCGCATAAAGTGTGGATAGAACAGTCAATCCTCCCATCATCGTAAATGTGCATGAATCGAATCCTTTAATGTAACGGACAAAACGACGCCAATGCGACATAAAGTACCAAAGTATTTCTAACATCGTAAATGACATCACATATGATGTTGTCGATGTCGTAAACCAGAAAATAACGAAAACATATACGTATATTGCCTCCACTTTTGGTAGGTATATGCTTTTTTCTAACGTCATGTACGATGATTTGTGTCGACATAGACGTACGTATATCTTTTGATATACCTACCAAATTGTTGGCTGGGTTGTCTCGTAGCACCGTGACACCACCAATGCCGCTTGGTTTGCCCTCGTTCAAGAAAACCACTTCCCGGCGGATGAAATTGGATTTCTTGATCGGATCGTAACACCTGTATCCTTTGGTTTCTTCATCGTAGCCAGTCATGATGCATTCATGTGATTTCGAATCCCACTTGGAACGCTTCTGCTTGGGGATCTGCACCATGATTCTCGAACCAAAAATGCGGGAGTCATCTCATGACCACTTGTTGGAGAACGGTTGATTAAGTACAACGCACACGCCACTGCGCATCATGGGGCGCCATGGCCTAGGACAGATGAGCGAAAACGGAGAGCTGTTTGTAGAATTTTGTGGCAATAACAACATGGTGATCGGTGGATCGCTCTTCCCCCATCGACCAGCACATAAGGTCACTTGGGTATCCCGAGATGGCCGAACAGAAAATCAAATTGACCACATCTGCATCAGCCGAAAATGGAGAAGGAGCCTTCTTGATGTCCGCAACAAGCGAAGCGCAGACATTGCATCTGACCATCACCTCGTCCTCGGCGAGATACGACTGAGAGTTGCGCGTGTCCAACGGCGCGAGGAGAAAGTCGGGTGTCGATACGACGTCCGCCGGTTGGAGAATCCAGAGGTGAAAAGGGCATACGTTGAACAGCTAGAATCCCGAGCCTCGGAGCTGCCGACAGACGGAACAGTCGAAGAACAGTGGTGTGGAATCAAGAATGCCTTTATCACGACGAGCCATGGTACTCTCGGTAAAGTTTGTGGAAGAAGAAGTGAATGGATGTCGGATGAAACTTGGAGGATGGTCGATGATCGGAGAAAGGCGAAAGTCGGAATTGAGCAGGCATGTACCGGGTCAGCCAAAGCAGCCGCCCGCTTACGATATGCGGAGCTGGAAAAGGCAGTTAAACGAGCTTGTAGACGAGACAAGAGAGCCTGGACAAACTCCCTAGCCGAAGAGGGGGAAAGAGCCGCCGCCAATGGAGATATCCGATTACTTTATGACATTTCTCGCCGCCTTAGTGGTGCAAGGACTAATGCAAGAATGCCGCTGAAAGACCGAGCAGGTCAGTTATTGACCGATCGAACAGATCAGCTCAAACGAGCTCACTTCGAACAACTCTTCCGAGTCACGAATAGCGATGGCCAACAGAACCCGCAGCTTGAAGCGCCAACAGTAAGTCGCATAAATGGCGTCAACTCGGAAGCGCCCTCGCTGGCTGAAATAGAAGCGGCAATCAAAAACATGAAATCCAACAAAGCACCTGGGATCGATTGCATCCCTGCTGAAATGCTGAAAGCCGACCCTGCCCTGTCAGCACAAATGTTGCACCGTCTTTTCGCTGACATCTGGGATACTGCATCATTCCCGGCCGACTGGATGCAGGGTATCCTCGTAAAGGTCCCGAAGAAAGGAGACCTGACAGAGTGCGGTAACTGGCGAGGCATAACGTTGATCTGTACAACCCTCAAAGTACTCTGCAAAGTGATCCTGAACAGGATCCAGGAGAAAATCGACGCTACACTCCGACGGCAACAAGCTGGATTCCGATCCGGACGATCATGTGTGGACCACATCACAACGCTACGAATCATACTGGAACAAATCAACGAATTTCAGGACTCTCTTCTGCTGGTGTTCGTTGATTTCGAAAAAGCATTCGACCGACTTAATCATGAAAACATCTGGGCGGCTCTAAGGCGACGAGGGGTCCCAGAGAAACTAGTCCATCTCATCGAAGCACAATACGAGGCATTTTCGTGCAAGGTCTTGCACGATGGTGTCTTGTCCGAACCAATCCCGGTAACTGCTGGAGTGAGACAAGGATGTATCTTATCACCGCTACTTTTCCTCATCGTAATGGATGAGATTTTGACTGGATCGATCGACTGTGCACCGAACCGAGGATTGCCGTGGAATCCTTTAACAATGGAGCAACTGAACGACCTTGACCTGGCTGACGATATTGTTTTGCTCGCCCAAACACAACAAGACATGCAGAGCAAACTCGACGACCTCACCGAAAGTTCCAAGGCAGCAGGTCTCAAAGTCAATGTCGGAAAGACCAAGTCGATGGAGATCAACACAGGAAATCCCTCCAGTTTCATGGTAGCTGGGCAACAAGTTAAGAAAGTGGAGTGCTTCCAGTATCTTGGTAGCCAGATAACGCCTGATGGTGGTACCAGGAAAGACATCGAAACCCGGATCAGAAAGGCCCGATTTGCGTTTGCGAGTCTCCGAAACATCTGGCGGTCACGCCAGATCTCTCTACGAACAAAAATCCGAATCTTCAACTCAAACGTCAAATCCGTATTGCTGTACGGGTGCGAAACTTGGTGCACATATGAGGTGACGACGCGAAAACTGCAAGTATTTGTAAACCGCTGCCTGCGGAACATCATCCGCGCTTGGTGGCCTGGCAACTGGATCTCGAATGAGGAACTGCATCGCCGGTGTCATCAAAGGGCGCTAGAAATCGAGAGTCGGGAACGTAAGTGGAGATGGATTGGGCACACGCTGCGAAAAGATGAAAACGAGATTTGCAGAGAGGCGCTTGACTGGAATCCAGAAGGTCATCGAAGAAGAGGCAGGCCCAGAAACTCGTGGCGGCGAAGCCTAGCCGCTGAAATCCGAACTGTCGACGAGAATCTTGACTGGGACCAGGTGAAGTCGCTGGCTCCGGATCGTCAACAGTGGAGGTCTTTTACCACGGCCCTATGCACCGGAGGATCGGCGCGGGATCATTAAGTAAGTAAGTACACGCCACTGCCAGTCAACCTTTCGATGGCAGGAAGACTTGATCCCACGTACGAGGTTCCAGCTACTTCGCCTCCGGCAGCTACGGTTCTTGACGATCTTGATGTAGACATTTCAACCTTCTAGAAAACTTGCTGACAGGCCCATAACCTGTTGTAGAGAGCTAATCAGTAGAACGACTAGTTCGGTTGAATGTTAAGAACGGAATGACAATTTATTAAAACATGATAATAACACCTTAATAACTATGGCTTGCTACGACTTCTTCATTTCAACACGAACTCATCCGAACTAGAAAGATACAGGTGTTTGAAAATAGCTATTTTTTCTTAGTTTTTCCAATCTAACTCGTTTCAGTCTGAATATTTTAATAAAGTATGTTCGACAAAACTGTTCGATTTTGGGTGACTCAAAACTCTTTCAAACATACTTTGCTTGAATAAGCTCGACCTGAAAAGATATACAGTAGTTTTTCGATTTTATCACGGTCAAAAAAAATTTCACCGTGAATATGGCGAAACCGTGAATTTTGCGAAACTAAAAATAGAAGTAGAAAAAAGTATTTTTACTGTCTTTAATCAATAATTTATAATGTTTTCGGTTGTGGAGACGTTTTGTATCAATAAATTTTGATCATTAGGCGTAATTATCAAAGATTACTAAACAAAAAGGATCGTTTTCAGTTCAAATTATTATTCTCTAAAGCAAATTTTTAGGTTTTTTCTTGAAATAAAACTATGTTGTATATCCATTAGATAGACTACATCTAATTAAAGTGAATTATTTTGTTTTGATGGAAATTTGACAGTCGTTTTCTCTTATTTCGATTTTGAAAAAAAGTTCAAAGAAATTAGCATCAAAAAAAATTTTCCTGCTAATTTCAAATTTCAATATTTTAATCTTAACACCATTTATGAACTTAAAAGTATATTTATTCGAAAAATATTTTGAAATTGGCTCAACTTAGACTTTTACAGTGTGTTTCTCGAAATTTGCTTTATGGACAGATAATCTTTTGTCTTTATATGTAGAAAAACAGAAATTTTAGTTATATTTTCAGACAAAGCTAGCAGAATTTCATTTTGGTTTTCCAAAATTATTTATTCAGACAATACTAAAGGCTATCCAATAAGGATTACGCACGCCACCCTTTAAAATAAACAAGTTCAACATAGAAATCAGAGACACTTATCTCTTTTCAAAAACGCCTAAATTCACCCACATTTTTATATGATTCGCAAAACCGAAAAAGTTAAATTTTTTAAAGCGACTAACCAACACAAATAACAACACTAGCATCAGCGTAACGTTAAAATACTTGTGTCGATTATTACAAGCGTTTTTAAAATCCAAATGACGATTTTAAACACTATAGATAAAATAAGCAGTTCGATGGCATTTTCATACTATTGGATACCTATATACTATAACATAAACCATAAAAAATATCATAAACAAAGACGCTATACGCTTTTGAAAGAAAATTAAGGTCCTGGAAATGGTTTCTGAATGATTTCTTAAAAAGCGTGATAAAATCGAAACAATAACCGTGATAAAATCGAGCGTGAATTTGGCGAGTATTGATAAAATCGAATAGTGATAAAATCGAGAAACTACTGTAGTTAAAAAACTGAAAATTTTGTATAAAAAAATTTTTTTTTAAATTGAACCCTTCTTACTTTTTTGGGTTAGCTTCTACATTACACCCAAAAAAATAAAGAAATTTTTTCTACAGGATTTTTCACGTAAACTATGATTTTGTTGCATAATGTCGATTCTACGTGTGTTTTTAATAAACACAGTACACCCAGAAAAATAAAGAAATTTTTTCTACGGGATTATTCACGTAAGCTATGATTTTGCTGTATAATATCGATTCTACGTGTGTTTTAGTAAACACAGTATGTAACGGAAGCCCTGTTAGTAACGACTTTACTTCCACATAATTGTTCCATGAATTTCACGTAAAGTCTAAGTGAATGATTTAAATCCGTTTTGTGCGCTTGTCTTAAGCGTGTGGTTGTAAATTCTTATTAGAAAAGGGAATTGTCAGCCAACTGATTTCGTTAGCTGTTGTAAATTTTTTGTGTCTAATGAAACTGTGGATTCAGCTTTGTCTTTTTGGTAAGTGATAGTGATGCTTATGATAATCATGAATTTATTTTCGTTTTTCATTCCCTTTTAGCAATGGACACAACTCATCTTTCGTTGAACCTGGTGACGATTGCTCGTTTTTAGTTGGGCTGTATGGAAAAGATGTTTAACAGAACATATGAACGCAACAAAGGTGATTTATTTTTTATTTTAATAATTTTGTTTTTAATTAAATCATACTTTTAAATTTTTGCAGGATTCCAAAAATCAAGCGAGCTGCAGGAATTGAAGGAAAAGTGATAAAATTGGTGTGAAAATAAAGTTTATTCTCAATTAAATTTGGTTTTATTTTTTATCATAATAAACAAAATGAAAATACTAAGTAAAAACAACATTTATTTCATTCCTATACTAAAAATATTCCGGGTAGCTTTAACAAATACACGGCGTAGAACGTACTAAAAATTCACGTAAATTGTGGGTGAGTTCTATGAAGCACGAATTCTTATAGGGACGCGTTTACGTATTGATTTCGTAGCATTTACGTGAAAATCATTTGGATAAAAATTATGTAGCTTTTCACGTAGCCGCTACGTGCAGATTATTTTGGGGGTAGAATTACGTCTCACGGCAACACTATAGGGGAGGCAACACATCTTTTCCGAACAACATTTTGGGTCGGCTATGTGTTGGTACACCAATACTAATAACGCTTTTTTTTTCTTTTTCTCGGGATTTTCATCCCGAAGGATGATTCATCCCTTCTATACTAATAACGCGCTAATACAAATTGGTGCGCAAAACACCCGAGCGAAAAAACCCCGATCGTCGACCCAAACTGCACTAGATGCGAAGTTATAAAAGAGCAAGGATTGCCCCAACTCGGTTTCATTTGGTTTTTGGTCTTTCTCCCGGTCGGCCGGTTGTTGCGACCAAAAATGTGTGCAATGCTGTTGAGAGAAGGCCGCTTGCTAGGATTGTGCTGTTTGAAGTTCTTCATCAGGACGACGAGGACAACTATGCTCGGCTGAGTAAACCATTTTCACTGAAACCCGGAGCATTCATTATGCTTCACCACCATCATGTTGAGCTGGTGCAGCAGTGGCCTGGCATAAGGTTGCCAGAATATAAACATAACCTTGAAACATTCGGTTCATTTGAGAAAATCAAACTCAAAGGAACAGAAACGGCCAAAAGCCCACCAAACCACATCAGCAGCATCGTCCAGATTCAGCAATTTTCCAAATCTGCGGGGTCAGCCAACTTTTGAAAAAGAAATAGTTTTCATTTTAATTTTTTTTTGTATGGCCACCTGTAATTTTCTGAATATACAAAATTTTTACAACATTTGATTAAAATTATAAACCATTCGTTACTTTTCAATAACGTTCTTTTTTTTAAATTTTTTATTGGCTTTACCTCTATAACATAACCAGCCAAGTGTTGATTACTGTTCTACTTACATGTCTATTTCACATTCAATTACAAAATTAGCCATCGTTTTATATAATTCAACGTTCTTCTGCAGAGATGAAATTTGAGTCAAAATTTTTATTGTGCATGGCAAAGATAATTCCTCGGTTCAAATCTTAAATCAGACCTTTGATAAAAAATTGAAAAGTAATCCGCGGTCCCGATTTCTGAACAGAAAAAATTCACGAAATTAAAATGTGTAGAAGTTTGAGTATGACACCATTCATAGACATATAATATTTATTCAAGTAAAAGCAAAAAAATCCATTGGAAAAACCTGAAAAAAAAAATTCACTCTCTAAATAATTTTGTATTAAGTGCGGTTTTCATTAAAGTTAAATTTGTTGTTGAATTTTCATCTCCATCCAATGTACACCCCTTAGTGCGCATTTCCCCTACTGCAGGGGTTTTCAGATCATTTGCGTGGAGGAGCACTTTTCAAAACCAAAAATTTTGGCGGAGCACCTGCATTTTTGAATGAATGAAAAACCCGAGATTGAAAATTTTATAGTATTTATCGTTTAAATAAGATGAGTCTTGTCATCGTAGTCAATAAAACGAGTAATGAATGGCTACTTTTTGAATAGTCTTTTTTTTATTAACATAAAAAATTAATGATTTCAATAGATCAAACACGCTTTCTTCGGTTTTGCAAGCTGCAACATGTTTAGTTCAATTTTTGTCCGTTATAGCCTGACGTCTGGTTCCGCGTTTAGTCGGGATCGGTATTTTGTCTTCGTTGCGAGACATGTAAAAAATCCACACTCACATAGAATAAGTTTTGCTTTATCGGACAAAATTTGAAATTCATTATTCAGTTGACACCAAAACTCCTTAAAAGATGACTTTTGTGATTTTCGTTGCATATTGCTCCTACAGAGAAAAGTTGGATTTTTGCAACTCTTCCAAAAGAAGAAGAAAAACTACCGCAAGACGTCAAAGCTGTTGCACTGAAACAAACAATTCAGATTATATTTATGAGTTTTTGCGGGCAAAAAAAACCATTGTTTAAAAGTCAATTATGAATGATGCAGTGACATTTAAATCCGTTTTCAATGCACTTTACCAATTCTTAAATAATTTATCGCATTTATTTAGAAAAGAAATGTATCGCATCATTGATTTGAAAAACAAAACTGGAACCAATCTATTTCTTTATTTATAAAAATTTATAGTATAAAGGCATTTATTTTATAACTTTAAAGCGGATGGTATAATAAGAGCGACACGTCAAGAAACGCGACGGAACAAGCATCACTTTGTTCAGAATCATTTATAGTCCATGTCATAATTACAAAAAATATAGTGAAGGGATTATTGTTTTCGACGTCTCAAGAAAAAATCTAATTCCATTAATTTGCAGTAGAAAAGTTGACTTCAGTCTTACATATTTACCATTCCTTAACAAATTGAGTTATAAAAATATTATCTCTTATAGTTGTAGAACAAAATATATTTCAAAAACTATTCTTTATCAATTAGCATGAAATGTATTATTTTATTACCTATTTTCGTGATAAAACAACTGAAACAACCACTGATTTAAAAAAAAATGGTTGCCTAAACCAACCCTAAACATTTTTCAGATTTTTTTTCAATATCTTTTATTTAAAGAAAACCATTGATATTTTAGAAACATTTATTCAATTAAACAAACAATTTGAAAACATTTGGCTACTTAATTTCTACCGATCAACATACAACGTAAGTAAAAAATATAAAAAATAATAAAATGGAATCAAATGTGATCGACATCTGTGCAATCGGGAATTTCATTTCATCTGTGCAATCGAGAATTTCATTGACTACTAATGAAAATGAATTTTCCGATGGAGCAATCGTTGATGTTGTAGGAATTGTTGAACGATCCATTTCCGCTCTGTTTCGGAAAATTTTAAAAAGATTTTTTTCCTGTTGCATCTGTTAACCGTTCCGTTGAGTTATCAAACTTGCTAACCCAGGGGTGAGCAACCTTTTGAACCAAGGGGCCAAGTTAAATTTGAAATTTTGCCGGCGGGCCGCACTTGGAATAATTTTTTTGTGATAATTATCAGAGCTTCACATAATTTTTCATAACTACAAATTCTGGCGTGAATTTCCATTTAAGAATCTTCTGGAGCTTACCACAGTGATAACCAAGAGTGTGATTTTTTTCCAGAATTTAAAGTTGTTCTCAAAGTCTAGATTTTTTCCCCTACAAACGTTAAAAAACCCTTAATTGACGTTCTGTATTGGATGTTGATCAAGGTTGTCGAAATCACAGAAAAAATGTTCAATTTCACATAGTTTTAAGCAACTTTTTTCAAAACTACATTCTATTCAAGAATTTTTATTCACATTTTTATCATTTTTAATCGTATTTAGATATCATTGAGATAGGATTTCTAGGGCTATATTTGGTGATGTGGATTGCGAATAATAAGTGAAAAAACTCAATTCATCGATGTTTGTGATAAATCTTCTATCAAATTTCTTAAAAAAAGCATCACAGATAATCGTCAAAGATATTTTGGATGGAATCACAGAATTTCAGATATCTATTGTTTTATCCAAGGTATGTATATATAAGAGGTGTAACGATATGAGAAACTTCCGATTCAGCCATTTTGATTTGGCTACTATGGAGTACGTGGAGTTTGTTTACCAACAAAGCCCTCAGCTTGAACAATTTTTCCGATATTTACAAACAAACTTACTGAAACTCACCGCGTTTTCCTCGCCTACTTACTGACAAAGTCAGAGAACCTTGTGATCTAATAACCTTGGTTTTATCAAGAACTAATAATTTTTGTGCGTAACTTTGATGCCGGCTGATTCATGTTGATAAACAATCTAAAATCGTTCACCCAGACTCTATTATTTAATTTTCGTAATTTTCGTCAATATTCAGAAATAAAAAATATATCTCAAGTTTTTAGTTTAATTTTTTTTGCCAGTTGCCTATTTGAATTCTAACAAAACAAGCCTTTTTGTCGCATTGGATAGAATAATTTAAAACAAAAATTATCTGCTGAGCATATTTTTTATCATTCAACTTTATTTTTGCTTGAAATGAAAATAGTGACTTTACTAAAAGGGCTTCGAAACACTTTTGATCATGTAAAGGTTCCGATTTTTGGCTGTTCTTCCGACTCACTTTAACGGATTTTGCTCTCAAAGTGGAAGGAGTTAATTAATAAGGAAAAAGTATGCTGAGTAAAAAAAATAAAAAATAAAACGTTATGCCAATATTGCATTTATGCTTTGAACAGAACATGATAAACGCTTAAAATGCCAGAAAAAGTTAACAATTTGAAATTTTCCTAACTATCCATTGTAGAAAATAGTTACGGCATAAAAATTTGAAAAAAGCTTCGCGGGCTGCACAAAAGGGGCTCGCGGGCCACATGCGGCCCGCAGGCCGCGGGTTGCTCACCCCTGTGCTAACCCAATTTCCGATTGTTGTTGTTGTTGTTGTAAATTTTGGCAAGCTCTACTTTTTCCAGTCCCAAAAAATAGTACCCAAACAAACAATGGGGAATTGTATTGGGAGACGCATGCTTCTCCATTTCTGCTCTCAAAAGCGCCATACCTGAAAGCGATTTTGATTTTGAATTTGCAAAATCATATTTCACTTCTACCTACCTTTTTATTCGCATTTGTTACTCTTTATCGAAGGACAACAAAAAACACCACCAGAAAAGAAACCTCAGATATAAGATTATTTTCTTCAGTGTTACTCGGTTACACTGACAAAAATGCAACCCATCAATCGAGCTGTCAAATTACGGTTGTCAAATTTCGGGTCTAACTACCGTTGCGTGAATCCAATTTTTCTCTGAATACGCAATACGTCGCGGAGCACGAGCAAAAAACCCCTGCCCTACTGATTCGAATTAAACGCATAATACTGAATAGCTTTTCTCCGAAGCGTTTGATAAAACGATTGAGGTTTGTAGTTGCATAATTGCAGGCGCATTGGCTCAGTTGCATTGGATTTTGAAGCAGCTACAAATATTTTCCCGCCTTTTGCTATGCAATTGTCTAGAGCTACAAGCTACAATCTGTCTCAATTGGCCGTGATAGCTGATGAAAGAATATATAATTTATGTCAAAACGATCAACATTTTCCGAGCATGAAAATTTATTATGAAACATATCCTATTGACACAGGACCGGCTGTCGTAATTCTACGTTAACCTTGTGGTCGTGGCTTATGTACAACCTCTTTAACTTTTTTAAACTCAAAATTAAGTAGTTTTGGTTCAAAACAGCACTTCAGTGGCAGCCCTCAACTTTGAGTTTGTCTGGGCAATAGCAAAACTAAGTTCTGATACGCATACTCAATACTAAGTTCGGCAGCCGAACTCGAATTTATCCTTTTTTTCGAGGGTAGCTTATTTTCAGGGAGTTAAAGGATGATTAAAATTTGTTGTACCCGGTTGTTGCTGTTCCGGTACATTGCATTGCAATTGCAGAGCGGTGGAAAGTTTTGACACTCCCGGTCAAAGAAAACTTCCGGAGGTTACTTCCTATGGGCAGTAAACAACATCCGGAAGTTTTCGGACATTCCAAGCCGCTCATCGTATGATGACAATGACGGACAGAATTTTACGCTGACACGGTGAACAAGCATTCCATTATGAAGTTCCTTCATAGTCTTCCGGTAATTGTTCCGGAACGATCAAATTTTGCGACGTGTTCGTTGGTTGCTGTTCCGGTTCGAACTGAACTCGCTAAGTGTTTTCAGTCCAACAAAGAGAGTTCAATTTTTAGTTCATAAGGTCGAACTCAGCTTTGCTCCCTCGCCGAAGGAAAAAAAAGGATCAATTTTGAGTTTGCAGTTCAAACTCCATTTTGAACCATCGCAAGGAGGAAAAAGGGTACTTAACTTTAAGTTCATAAAATCGAACTATGTTTTGAACCTCGGTCGTACTTAATTTTGAGTTAAAATAAAAGAGCGTGTACGATGTTGGCGTCTTGCTACATTTGTTACAATCTAAAAACTTGCCAAATACATAGTTGCTCTAAAATGAAAATTACAAAAAATAATTTTTCTATCTCACTGCTAGGTGATTGAATCATTTTTTTCAAAAGCTCATTTTAAAGTGCTTTAAATGTAGGTAAAATGTCCTGAAGACACTATGGGCACAGATAACAGATAGCGAGCCCCGAACAAAAATGTGTTGAAAACGTGTGTGAGAATACCAACCTAACCCAAGTAACAATTTAATTTCTATAAGAATCTGGAAAGGCACTTCAAAACCTCGTAATAAAACAATTTTAAGTTATATAAACCACATTAAAACATTAATATAACCCTTATAAGTGCAAAAAGGCCCACCTACAGGAGGTTCTGAAGAGCAATTTTTCAAGTACCTTATACAGACATAAGGACTTAAAAGAGCTTTGCCGAGAGCTGGTTTAAGATAATCAATTCTCGTTGCAGAAAACTAATTCTTTTTTCAACCAATTGATTCTGAAAAAAGATTTGAAACTGAATCAAGTAAAACAAACTAATTTGACGCAAGACAAATGTTATGATTTTTTTTCTGCCAACTTTAACTTTAGTTTACAGATTATGAACATAATCGATTTTTTATCATATTCATGGCTAAAATATGTTGCGCTATCGATATCATCGATTAATTTTCCGAAAAACAGCCGAATAAATTGCGCCCCTCAAAAATTTTGAAATTTAAGTGAATTTACAAAATAAATTTCCAGATAATAAATATATTTGTTTCGTTTAAAAGTCCGTATAGTCAGTGTCCCATGTCGGTATTTAATGTTATTTTTCATGTTAATATTTTTATTAGCAAACGACGGTATAAAACAGCATAAATTAGAAAATTCGATGAAATTGAAATTTATTTTTCTCATTACTTCATCAGAAAAATGGCGATCCAATCAAAATATCGATTCACGTCATTGGATTTATTTAAGTCTAACTACTCTAGCATTTTTCATGTATAAAACCATTCGATCTTGTCACGGATCGTTATTAGAGTTAATTGTCTGCAAAAATTGACTCATTTCAACTGACAGTGTGCCCCAACTGTCACAAAATAAAACAAGAGCAGCAAAACTGTCAACAGAAGGAACAAGAAGAAAAACCAAAACAAAAACTATTTTTTCCCCATTCCATCGATCGTGTGGAACTACAAATTCCGTTCTTCGACCTCGTAACTTCCCGATTCCTTTCATTCACTCGGCGATAGTCATCGGGTTCGGACGGTTTTTAATTTTGCTCCTCTGCGCACACGTGTTTTTCTTGCCTGGTGTCACTATCACGGACATCCAAACAACATCTTGTTTCTGGTGATAGTTCCCACAACGTGAAAATTGAAAGTGACTTCAAATAGAGGCAACTCTCGGATATTCTTCCAAAAGGATGGTGGATCCTAATCCACCTTGGGCCAACCGGACCCAGAATTCCAAGCAAAATTTCAGACGGACGCTTCCGTCTTGGATGGATCCAAAAGGACTTCATGGCGAAATTCAATTTCTTGTACTGCGAGCTGGAGAGAACAACAAACTTCCAAACAATCCATTTGTGGTTGCTAAGTCCATCGACCGTGCCATCGGTAGAATTGATGGGGCAAACCCTATCAACACAGGGCTGGTAGCGGTTTGACAATGAAAAAGTAGTGACTTTATTGACCAAAATTTGAAAAAAAGTGACCAAATAGTGACTTTGAGGACCGAAAAAAGTGACCAAATTGTGACTATGTAGAACGAAAAAAGTAACTTTGAAGTACAAAAAATGTGACCAAATCAGGCCGATGTGAAGGACCCGTCCATGGGGTGGGGGAGGGGGTTCGAAATTTAAATTTAGATAAAAATAATAACAATACCAAAAATAAAAAATTGAAAAGGAAAGGGTTTTCTTACACCATTTGTCACTCATGTTCAACACACAAACTAAAAAAATTACTGATAAACAAAATTTGGGAAACATATTACAATGAATGATTCAAAGTTTCGATAAGTCAAGAAAGTAAGAATTAAATTAGTTTCAAAATAATTTCATAGCAAATTTAAAATTAAAAAATCTGAATTCTAAAATAAATGTCCAATCTTGTACAAAACTTACCATGAATAGATGTTAGAAAATGATAATATTTGTTAATTTTTATTCATCTAAATTTGGAATTCTTTTCCTCATTTTCAACTGGAAATTTAGTGAGCAATTCCGCTGTAATTTTTTAATTTGAACAAAAAATATTTAATCACGATTTAAAATGTGAATTACCGATTACTGAACAAATAATGAATTTTGAACAGAATTTATTCAATGTTCGATGGTTTAATTTAATTTGATAAAAAGAAAAATATATTTATAATTATTTTAAAGTGCCAGTTATATAAGCCAGACATAAAACCTTTAATAAAGTAAAATCCTCCAGTTATCACAATTTCATTTTTGAAGCTCAAATAATAACTTCATTTTCAACTACACTGACAAAGAAATGTTAGAAAATGAGTAATTACGTGAATGATAAAAACTGATGAAAAATTGAAAATAATGAGTTCAAAACTTTTGTTATTAATATTGAAAGCACAAATCAAATACAAAGTTAGTTAACACTGCGTATTAAAATTTATTTTTAAAGTTGCTACTTAGAACAATTTTTCAAACTTTTTAGATTAATTTAAAAATCATGATGGATCCAAAAACATGATTTCATATAAAAAATATTAATAAAAAGTTTTTAAATTTTCAATCGCAGGTTTATAAGCTTTAAATAATTGAGTATTTTGTCTCTTTTGATTGAAATATTGGGTCCAGAAAGAACAGCAGGTTGAAATTATGTTGTATTATTAAAAATTTGGAGTTAAAGGGTTATGGTTGAAGAACACGAAAATTCAGAATTTAAAAACAAGGAAACAATTGTTAAAAATATGTCTTAAAAATTTAAACAGTTTGATTAAACAAAATCCGGCAAGTTGATTAGAAAATTGAAAAAAAAAAACTGTACAATAAAATTCGGTAAATTTATTTGAAAATTGAAAAAACAATATGGAAATAAAAAAGATTAGTTTTTAAAAACAATAAACATGTTTACCTATAACCATTTTGGTGCTCATTTTTTTAAATTATTGATTTGGTAAATAGTGTCCTAAACTAGAAATTTTGTCAAATTCGGCCGAACACATTTAGTTTTGGTGATAAAGAGTTTATTACTAGTAAAATCAAACATTGATAGACTGATTATGAAAAAATGTCATTACAAGTATTTTTGACATCACAGCAGAAAGGGTAAATAAACTTGATTCTATTTAAAGCTCATCAATTCATATAAAACTATTATTTTTAAATAATATGTTTTTGATCTGAGTTTTTGTAAAACAAAAAGTGTAGAAACTTTTCTAAAGATTTTTAATTATTTTCAAAAGTCATTTCAATAACAAAAGCTGATAGAAATATTGCATACATATTTAGATTCGGGGAACCCAAATTAGTTGAAATTACCGTTTAAATTCATTGCACCTAAGAAAAATGTAAATTTTGTGGCCTTGTGTAAATTTTTAAAAACATTTTTTAGTATTTAGAAGAACAAAAACACGAAATAAAATTGAATATGAAATTGTTTTTTTTTAAAGAATATTTCATATCAACATAACATTTGTTTTGACATAAAAGATTTTTTTTAATAAAAAATGGTTCGTTTCAATCTCAATCTTAGTTACACTTCTTAATAAAAACCCATTCTAAAGACGAGATAGGGTTTTTGTATATCAAGTTTTGAGTTCCAATACAAAAGGTTGATTGAACTAAAAATTAAAATCTACAATCAAAGTTAGTTTCAATTCATCAACGTCAAATAATGTCGTAGATCGAAATGTCTCAAGCCAAGGGCGATTCATGCCGAAATTCCGCCGGAGGCGAAAAAAATTTCTGACTGACTGATCAAGTAATTTACCGTTACTACCGTCAATATTAACAGGCGCAATTCAAATTACTCTTTCATTGGTTTATTTTCGGTGAAAAAAGGTGACTTTTGGTGATAAAAGTGACCATTTTTCGGAAAATAGTGACTTTAGTGACCAAATGATGAAAAAAGTGACTTTTTAGTGACTGACCCAAAAAAAGTGACCAAGTCACTAAAAAGTGACTCGCTACCAGCCCTGTCAACAACGGAGAGGCCTATCTACTGAAAATTCGAAGCATCGACCAATTCAACCAACTGCAACAACTTTCGGAACTGATTGATGGAACAAAAATCAACATCGCGCCACACCCATCACTTAACACCTGCCAGCGAGTGGTATCCTGTAGAGAAGTTCATGGACTGTCTGACGAGGAGATCCAGGAAAATCTTGCGGATCAAGGCGTTACCAAGGTGTACCGTTTCATCAAAAAAGTGGATGGAAAATCAGTGCCAACGAATTCTATGGTCCTGACGATAAGTGGAACTGTCGCTCCGGATTATATTTACTTCGGTTTCATCCGCATACCTACCCGACCATACTACCCGAGGCCTCTCTTTTGCAGGAATTGCGGCAAATTCGGGCACTCGAAGACACGATGTCAACAAGATGAAAAATGTCTTATTTGTGGAGAATCTCCCGCACATACTGAATGCACCAAGGATCCACATTGCCTTAACTGTGATGGGTGTCATTCTGCCATGAGCCGCTCTTGTCCCGTCCAGCTGGAGGAACAAGAAATCGTCAAAATCCGAATTGATTCCGGGATTTCCCAGGGTGCAGCAGTAAGAGAGTTTCGAAACCGCCAAAAAGCAGCTCAAAACATCAGCCAAATTCAGCAACGCCTTACCACATCATCAAATCAGGAAAACGCCAAAGACCTTCGGATACAGGAATTGGAACAGCGAGTAGCCCAACTCACCACACAACTTCAACTACTTCTAGCGAGCCCGGAATTGGAATCTTCATCTGAAACGGAAAACTCGGATCAATCGGGAACCACCACTATTACAGTCAGCAGCCAAGCCAACTCAAAAGCATCAAAGCACAATAGACCAACCAGAAAAAAACAAACAATGCTTAGCTATCCAATGGAATCTTCTCGGCCTACGAGCACGTACCTCCGAACTGCAAATCCTTTCTACCCATTACTCTCCGATTGTTTTTGCCCTCCAAGAAACTATGGCTCAACCACATCTTATCCCAAAAGATTTTATTAAAGGCTACCATCTACATCTTCATCATCATCCGGGCCTGCAAGGCACCGGGCTAGCCGTAAAAATTGGATTCCCTTATACTCCCCTAGGGATCAGTTCTACTCTTAATATAGTGGCAGTCCGTCTAAAATCTCCCGTCGAAATCACCATAGCCTCAGTCTACATTTCCCCAAAACAGCCATTCGCAGAGTTTTGCGTGGAATTAGAAAATATCATAACCCAACTCCCAGAGCCAGTTTTAATTATGGGTGACTTCAATGCGCATTCCACATCATGGGGTGCAACACAAACCGACAGAAAAGGATCTTTCATTGAAAGTTTCGTAGATAACCAAAACCTCATTATCCTCAATGACTCACTGCCCACCCGAGTCTGTCCCTCAACCGGAAACACTTCAGCCTTAGACCTCTCTATTGTTTCATGGAATTTGAGCTCAAAAATTAGGTGGAAAGTTCTGGATGACACCTACGGAAGCGACCACTTTCTCATCTCAATCTTCCTAGAGACATCCACCCCCCAAGCCACAACGAGACCTAGGTGGAAATACGATGAAGGCGATTGGATTGGGTATCAAATTGACATTGAGAGAAATTTACACAATCAACCGAACCACAACATTGAATCCTTCTCCAAACTACTGTTTGACACAGCCAAAAAGCATATCCCTAGAACAAGCGGTACTGCGGGAAAACCATCGGTCCCCTGGTGGAACCCAGAAGTTCGAGACGCAGTTAAGCATCGCCGAAAAAAGCTTCGTTCCTTGAAACGGCTCCCCAACAACGATCCTCGTAAAGAAATTGCTCTAGCCGAATTCAAATCAGCACGCTCCTCAGCCCGATCTACTATAAAACAAGCTAAAAAAGACTGCTGGAAACAGTTTGTAGAAGAAATCAACCCCTCAACCCCATCCACCAAATTATGGGACAAAATTAAACGCCTGAACGGCTCAAACAGATCCAGTCAATTCCACCTACTGCTCAATCAACATTATTCCAATGACCCTTCCCTATTAGCCAATTCCTTCTGCAATTTCTTCTCCTCTATTTCCTCCCTTGAACCAAACCCCCAACTCCTACCCATAGACTTTTCCACCCTACAACACCTAGAATACAACATTGATTTTAATATGTTTGAAATTGAGAAGGCTCTCCAAAAAGTGAAAGGTCGTTCAGCCGGGATGGATGAAATAGGTTATCCACTGTTAAAAAATCTCCCACCCCTTGGAAAGACTCTTCTTTTGAACATCCTCAATCAGATCTGGCAGAATGGAACTATACCTACACAGTGGAAGGAAGGGCTTATTATCCCTATACCTAAACCGAAACAAGATTAACACCAACTTAACAACTATCGACCAATTACGCTGTTGGATTGCACGGGAAAAATCCTAGAAAGGATGGTCAAGCGTCGGCTTGTATCTATCATTGAATCAGACAATCGCCTTGATTCACGACAATTCGGTTTCCGACCAGGCTTTTCTACCGATGACCACTTAGCACACCTAGAAAACTTCCTGGAAGATGCTCTCTCCAAAAGATACCACGTGGGATGTCTATCCTTAGACATTTCAAAAGCCTTTGATCGGGTCAGTCGAACCAAAATCCTTCACACGATTAAAAACTGGGGAATCCTAGGAAGAATGGGAAGCTACATTCAAAGCTTCCTCACAGACAGAACAGCTAGGGTATTCATTGATGGAGTATACTCGTCCCCTTGTGTGATACACAACGGGGTACCCCAAGGTTCGGTCATAGCTCCCACCCTTTTCCTAATTGGCCTGCAATCAGTTTTTGAAGTCATACCTGATCAAATCGAAACACTGGCGTATGCTGACGACCTCATTCTCCTAGCTACATCTCCTTATTCTCGACTCGCCCGTAAGAATTTACAGCAAGCTGTGAACAAACTGGAAGATTGGGCGCCATCAGTTGGATTCACCTTCGCCCCTGACAAATCCAAATTGCTGCACTTTGGACCCAACAGAAAAAGACTGCGCAAAATTGCCCCACTTACCCTGCAAAACAAAACTATACCTCTAGTCCGGACCGCCCGAATACTTGGAGTGTGGATTGATGACCAACTCAAGTTTTCCAATCACATCAACCGGGTCCGAAAGATAGCAAACAATAAACTCAACATATTGAAGAAACTATGTACCCCCAACGGGGCAGGATCCCGTTCATCACTACTACTATTCCTCCATGGCTGGCTGCTACCCACGATGCTTCATGGCATCGGTCTGTTTGGCCGTGGTTATGATTAAACCCTAAAGAAACTAGAACCTGCTTACAACCAAGCAATCCGCACCATTAGTGGAGCATTCAGAAGCAGTCCAATAACATCTCTTATGGCTGAAAGCGGCCAACTGCCATTTAAGTTTATATTAGCCAAGAATATCTCAACTAAGGCAATCAGATGGCTCTCATTTGACCGCTGTACGGAAGCCCCACTGGTTTTACGAGCTGTAAAACTGTTAAGCGACATACAAACTACAATTCCACCTATCAGCTCTCGCACAGAACCCAGATTGCACAAATGGAATCTGCCAATTCCTAAAACCGACCTTTCTCTACTCTCAAAACTGAAAGCGGGGGTGAACCCATCGATAGCGCTGCCACAATTCTACCACCTTATTAGCACACAATACAGAGGCATCCCCAAATTCTACACCGACGGATCGAAAACTTCTGACGGCCGTGTTGGCTGTGGCATTCACAGTGAGAACATCAACATTTCACTCTCCCTTCCCGGTATTTGCTCGGTCTTCAGCTCCGAAGCTTATGCCACCCAGCCAACATGAAATCGTAAAAGAAATCATCGTCGAACTCGTATATAGATGCAACTCAACTCGGAATCGTAAATATGTACACTTACCATTCGACCATATCATTTATTCATCGTAGAAGATGCAACATCCCATTGAAATACGACTTAGTTACGATATGTTGGATGAAGTCGTATTTAGTTCCACCGATGTCAAATGAAATCTTATAACGATCGCATAAGATTTCTTAAGAAGCATTTTATTGGTACACATATTACTTTCGAATCGAAATCGTAAATGACTTCGAATAAATTCGTAAAGAATACTACGTAAGCATCGTCTTTCGTATCACGTTGTATGTTTACTAGAATGTCACATTAGTAGACAAATTAACACCATGTCTTTCCGATATAGCTACAAATTTTATAACAAGTATAATTATAATCGTATAATCGGTCACTTTACCCACGATATAAATATATTAAATGCGATCAAATCAGATTCGTATTAACAGATACTTAGCGTTCGCCCACATCTCATCATGATATTAAAACTTCATCGTGATAAATCGTGTTTAGTGGATGTGCAATTTTGCGATCGTGCTTGCAATTTTGTATCAGCATTTGAATTTTGTGAAAGTTGACGACTAAAGCAAACAAGCATACGGATGAAAAAAAAATAAAGGTAGGTTTTGGAAAAACAACGTTGAACAGAAAGCTCACTAACATTTTCCTTTCAAAAATTACAGCATTACTCTCCCCTACTAGGCTCAGATTAAAAAAACCCGCCGGATAATTACATTACGAGTATCAAGGAATGTTCACGGACAGAATTGTGGCCCGACAATTTCCGCTGTAAACCCGGAAGAAAGAGGCGTCAAAGAACCTGAGGGAGGCATGGAGGCGGTGGCAGTTAGGAAAGTAGCGAGCGGGACAATGCCCGGTTGCGGTACCTACGAAAATATATGTAGTGCATTTCAATGTTAGTTATAATAAAAATCAGTTAAAATCATCAATTAATTTTATTTCTTCCTAGCGTCGTATTTCAATCACAATATTACACATAACATGCTACATAAAATGGTCCGCAAAATCGTTTTATGATACAAATCGTACATGAGTACATCCCATCTCACATAAAATATCGTTTAAAGAGTCCATCAAATGTCAAATTGCATCATATCGTAAAAGCTTACAACACACATCTTATAAAATGTGACTTAAGTTGTCAATCGATGTTAAAATCTCTGAACATCGTATAAGACTGCAACACATCTCGCATAAAGGGTGACATTAATCGAATTTCCATCGTCAGATCGCTTCTAGTCATACAAGAGTACAAAACATCTCGCATAAAGGGTGACTTAAATCGCCAATCCATCGACAGATTGCTTCAAGTCGTATAAGAGTTCGGCACACCTCGCATAAAGGGTGACTTAGATCGCCAATTCATCGTCAGATTGCTTCAAGTCGTACAAGAGTTCAACACACCTCGCATAAAGGGTGACTTAAATCGCCAATTTATCATCATATCGCTTCAAGTCGTAAAAGGGTAAAACACACATCGCATAAAGTGTGGATGGAACTGTCAATCCTCCCATCATCGTAAATGCGCATGAATCGAATCCTTTAATGTAATGTACAAAACGACGCCAATGCGACATAAAGTACCAAAGTATTTCTAACATCGTAAATGACATCACATATGATGTTGTCGATGTCGTAAACCAGAAAATAACGAAAACATGTACGTATATTGCCTCCACTTTTGGTAGGTATATGCTTTTTTCTAACGTCATGTACGATGATTTGTGTCGACATAGACGTACGTATATCTTTTGATATACCTACCAAATTGTTGGCTGGGCATACTATCAGCGGCTCAAAGTGTATGTCCCCCAGGCTCTGTGATATTCTCAGATTCGGCCAGTGTGTTGAAGGCAATCGCAGCTGGAAATACCAAACATCCCTGGATAGCCGAACTTTCCAAAATTGCCGTTCAGAAAGGTATTACTTTGTGTTGGATTCCCGGACACTCACAGATCCCAGGCAACGAGAAAGCAGACCAACTTGCTGTAGCTGGGGGGCGACTGGATCCTCCAGAACAGGCCGTTCCTTCTACAGATGCTGTGAAATGGTTAAAACGATACATCAGCCAATATTGGTCTCAGGAATGGAACAATATCACCAACAACAAGTTAAGAGAAATTAAGAATTCCACCGAAACTTGGACTGACCGTTTATCGTTTCACGAAAGGCGGTTATTTAGGCGCCTTCGCATTGGACACACCAGACTTACCCATGAGTATTTGATGGACAAAAAAGATCCTACCTTATGTGCAGCTTGTCAAGTTCCCCAAAGTATAAAACACATAATATTATCTTGCCAAATATACCATCAAGCCCGTATAGAAACCAAAATTGGAATTAACCTGAGACAGGTTCTATCAAATTGCCCGGACGAAGAAAAGAAAGTTTTGGATTTCCTGAAAAAGAGCAGTCTGATATCACAAATATAACTGGCAACCAGTGCTTCACTTGACACGGAGGATAGGGGATGAATATTGCGTATTCAGAGAAAAATTGGATTCACGCAACGGTAGTTAGACCCGAAATTTGACAACCGTAATTTGACAGCTCGATTGATGGGTTGCATTTTTGTCAGTGTAACCGAGTAACACTGAAGAAAATAATCTTATATCTGAGGTTTCTTTTCTGGTGGTGTTTTTTGTTGTCCTTCGATAAAGAGTAACAAATGCGAATAAAAAGGTAGGTAGAAGTGAAATATGATTTTGCAAATTCAAAATCAAAATCGCTTTCAGGTATGGCGCTTTTGAGAGCAGAAATGGAGAAGCATGCGTCTCCCAATACAATTCCCCATTGTTTGTTTGGGTACTATTTTTTGGGACTGGAAAAAGTAGAGCTTGCCAAAATTTACAACAACAACAACAACAATCGGAAATTGGGTTAGCACAGGGGTGAGCAACCCGCGGCCTGCGGGCCGCATGTGGCCCGCGAGCCCCTTTTGTGCAGCCCGCGAAGCTTTTTTCAAATTTTTATGCCGTAACTATTTTCTACAATGGATAGTTAGGAAAATTTCAAATTGTTAACTTTTTCTGGCATTTTAAGCGTTTATCATGTTCTGTTCAAAGTATAAATGCAATATTGGCATAACGTTTTATTTTTTATTTTTTTTACTCAGCATACTTTTTCCTTATTAATTAACTCCTTCCACTTTGAGAGCAAAATCCGTTAAAGTGAGTCGGAAGAACAGCCAAAAATCGGAACCTTTACATGATCAAAAGTGTTTCGAAGCCCTTTTAGTAAAGTCACTATTTTCATTTCAAGCAAAAATAAAGTTGAATGATAAAAAATATGCTCAGCAGATAATTTTTGTTTTAAATTATTCTATCCAATGCGACAAAAAGGCTTGTTTTGTTAGAATTCAAATAGGCAACTGGCAAAAAAAATTAAACTAAAAACTTGAGATATATTTTTTATTTCTGAATATTGACGAAAATTACGAAAATTAAATAATAGAGTCTGGGTGAACGATTTTAGATTGTTTATCAACATGAATCAGCCGGCATCAAAGTTACGCACAAAAATTATTAGTTCTTGATAAAACCAAGGTTATTAGATCACAAGGTTCTCTGACTTTGTCAGTAAGTAGGCGAGGAAAACGCGGTGAGTTTCAGTAAGTTTGTTTGTAAATATCGGAAAAATTGTTCAAGCTGAGGGCTTTGTTGGTAAACAAACTCCACGTACTCCATAGTAGCCAAATCAAAATGGCTGAATCGGAAGTTTCTCATATCGTTACACCTCTTATATATACATACCTTGGATAAAACAATAGATATCTGAAATTCTGTGATTCCATCCAAAATATCTTTGACGATTATCTGTGATGCTTTTTTTAAGAAATTTGATAGAAGATTTATCACAAACATCGATGAATTGAGTTTTTTCACTTATTATTCGCAATCCACATTACCAAATATAGCCCTAGAAATCCTATCTCAATGATATCTAAATACGATTAAAAATGATAAAAATGTGAATAAAAATTCTTGAATAGAATGTAGTTTTGAAAAAAGTTGCTTAAAACTATGTGAAATTGAACATTTTTTCTGTGATTTCGACAACCTTGATCAACATCCAATACAGAACGTCAATTAAGGGTTTTTTAACGTTTGTAGGGGAAAAAATCTAGACTTTGAGAACAACTTTAAATTCTGGAAAAAAATCACACTCTTGGTTATCACTGTGGTAAGCTCCAGAAGATTCTTAAATGGAAATTCACGCCAGAATTTGTAGTTATGAAAAATTATGTGAAGCTCTGATAATTATCACAAAAAAATTATTCCAAGTGCGGCCCGCCGGCAAAATTTCAAATTTAACTTGGCCCCTTGGTTCAAAAGGTTGCTCACCCCTGGGTTAGCAAGTTTGATAACTCAACGGAACGGTTAACAGATGCAACAGGAAAAAAATCTTTTTAAAATTTTCCGAAACAGAGCGGAAATGGATCGTTCAACAATTCCTACAACATCAACGATTGCTCCATCGGAAAATTCATTTTCATTAGTAGTCAATGAAATTCTCGATTGCACAGATGAAATGAAATTCCCGATTGCACAGATGTCGATCACATTTGATTCCATTTTATTATTTTTTATATTTTTTACTTACGTTGTATGTTGATCGGTAGAAATTAAGTAGCCAAATGTTTTCAAATTGTTTGTTTAATTGAATAAATGTTTCTAAAATATCAATGGTTTTCTTTAAATAAAAGATATTGAAAAAAAATCTGAAAAATGTTTAGGGTTGGTTTAGGCAACCATTTTTTTTTAAATCAGTGGTTGTTTCAGTTGTTTTATCACGAAAATAGGTAATAAAATAATACATTTCATGCTAATTGATAAAGAATAGTTTTTGAAAGATATTTTGTTCTACAACTATAAGAGATAATATTTTTATAACTCAATTTGTTAAGGAATGGTAAATATGTAAGACTGAAGTCAACTTTTCTACTGCAAATTAATGGAATTAGATTTTTTCTTGAGACGTCGAAAACAATAATCCCTTCACTATATTTTTTGTAATTATGACATGGACTATAAATGATTCTGAACAAAGTGATGCTTGTTCCGTCGCGTTTCTTGACGTGTCGCTCTTATTATACCATCCGCTTTAAAGTTATAAAATAAATGCCTTTATACTATAAATTTTTATAAATAAAGAAATAGATTGGTTCCAGTTTTGTTTTTCAAATCAATGATGCGATACATTTCTTTTCTAAATAAATGCGATAAATTATTTAAGAATTGGTAAAGTGCATTGAAAACGGATTTAAATGTCACTGCATCATTCATAATTGACTTTTAAACAATGGTTTTTTTTGCCCGCAAAAACTCATAAATATAATCTGAATTGTTTGTTTCAGTGCAACAGCTTTGACGTCTTGCGGTAGTTTTTCTTCTTCTTTTGGAAGAGTTGCAAAAATCCAACTTTTCTCTGTAGGAGCAATAACACGAGAGTGTTAAAATCCCAGAAAAACAAAAACAAACAAACAAATTCCCGATTCCTTGGTGCAGAGATATATCACAGGTAAATAGTCTCATAAATCAAACAGTTCTACAAATTAAAATATTGATTACTATTTTGTTTCCAGTCGAAGGCTCTTTGACCTGTAGCTGATCGAAACCGGAATGTTTGAGTTACTGCTGAAAAATAAACCAAATCAGGAATTAGGATTATTTACTAAAATGAAACCCAACGGATCGATTCAACCCAGCTGGGAGAATTGTGTAAAATTTGCCCCACTCATCAGAAGGCCTCTCACCAGGAAATCGGTGAAGACAGGGGCTTTGCACTAAAACAGCCGGATGGCGAACTGGATTTTGTAAATTATGTTAGTGTAGAAAAACAGTGCAACTGTTTATATTCAATAATTGTATATTTAGTGACGGCTGCGTTTTGTTTTATGAAGAATCGCAATAAAAATGTATAAAGAAAGCATCATGGGGAGCTCCAGATAATTATGAAACTTAACAAGAACATTTCAATCAAAAGTATTTACCATATCTTAACTGATTTATTTTATTATTTCTGTAAGAGTAAATTTTCGCTTATTTTGGGAAGTGTTCAATCGCTATACGGGGTAGCAGGCTTCACAACAGCTGTAAACGGAGTCTTCGTTCAAGAATGATGTGTTTGTTTTGAGAATCTTGCCTATTTTGGTTTGCAGTAATGAAATATCAAACCCAGACGGTCGAAATTTATAGTCCTCGGTGGTACTGTTAGAGACGGGATAGATAAATAAACTCGATGGGTGATGGTGATGGGTTTAGCGACTCTCAGGACTGGTTCCTTCACAAATATTGATCATTCGGGTACCGTAGACCGGAACAGAATGAACGAATTGCTAACGGCTAGATCAACCGAGATACTCTTCCTGTAGGCTCGTGGATATCCGATTGCATTCAAGTTGAGCAAATTGTAGTATAACGAGGTTTTCGAAGATACTACAGTGGTGCTCGGTGACCAAAACTCGATCTGAGTTGTCTCCCGAAACAGCTTCTTCCTCATCGGGGCGCAAATAATTGTTCCAAGACTCCATTTGGTGATAAAGATTTGATACGATGCTACACACACACACATTTTTGTTTACATTTTGATCGAACTGTCATTCTTGGTTGTTGGTTTTCTAGAGAGATTTTATAATTGCTTTGTAGTGCTCTACTAAACCAAAAAAATTAAAGGTTATAAAACATTCTTTGTTGTGGTTTTCTTCAAGGTTGGTTTTCTAGAGAGGTTTAATAATTGCTTTTAAGCGCTCTTCTAAACCAAAAAAATTAATGATTATAAAACCAACACAAAAGTTTGACAGGAGTTGTATAAAAAGATCATATAGTTGCTTTTAAGCTGTCTTAAAGGGCATTCATATAGAGACCTTAATAAATTATGTTACGAAGCCAATAATACTTTATAAATCCCTAATACAACAACTATTTTTTTTATAAAACCATTCAGAGTTTAAAATGTTGCTTGGGTAAGTTTCAAACCAATTCGTAAGTGGACTAACATCCATAAGATGTCGCTACCAGTACAACAATTTTTTTCATTTTTCCGACACGCTTAGAAATGAATACTCATCGCTTATCTTAAAGGGGGCCAGTGCAATATATGACAGTAACCCATTTTTTGTGTAGTAAATTTAAAAACATCATGATTTAAAAAAATTCAAATCATATTCCAATCACACTTCAATCGCTGTCATATGCCTTGTTGTATCAATATTGGCGCTGAATTGAAAGTTGAATTCAAAGTTTTGGAGTATGGGCTGGGATTTTACTATCGGTAAATAGTTTTCTAGAACAGAAAATGTGAACATAAATGTTATAATTGTAAATTATGGGTCGACATCCCGGTTGGTGTTACCTTAGATCGATAGAAGAGGACTTGTAAATCATGATTAATAATAACTTTATTCATTTCTACTGATAACTTATCCTGAGTTACAAGTCCTCATGTATCAATCTCAGGTAACATCAACCGGAATATCGACCCATAATTTACAATTATAACATTCTGTTTAAGGAAATTGTTTACTGATAGTAAAATCCCAGCCCAAATTCCAAAACTTGGTATTCAACTTTCAATTCAGCGCCAATATTGATAGAACAATATGGGGCATATGCTGAGACATATGACAGCGATTAAAGTGTGATTGGAATATGAGTTGCATTTTTTTTAAATCATGATGTTTTTAAATTTTTTTACATAAAAACATGTGTTACTGTAATAGATTGCACTGGCCTCCTTTAAGATAAGCTATGAGTATTATTTTTTAAGCGTGTCGAAAAAAGGAAAAAAATAAGTGTACTGGTAGCGACATCCTATGGATGTTAGTCAACTTACGAATTGGTTTGAATCTTAGGGCACCTGCAACGGTTCAGGCGTAAATATTGGTTTTAAGTATACCAGTTTTAGCACAATTTGAAATTTTAGAATCGGCTGAAACACCCACTCCCCACCGGTGTAGGAGCAAATTTAAAACGGAAACACTTTCATTGCAGACACTCAATAATTGAGAAGAAAAAATCCATTTTATTAGAAAAATTGCATAAGTTTTGAGCTTCACGGTTAGTTGTCTTAAAATTAATTCTACGAATATTCTTTTTGACAGAACAATGATTTCAACTATTCTACCAGGATTTCATTAATTTAAAAGCAAAAATGACTACACAACGAGGAAAAAAGGTCAATTAAAACAATTCTTCAATTAATTCAATCAAATTGCTTTGAATCAATGGAATAAGGTTTTGTTAAATGAAATGAAAAAGCAATCTTTTTTTCAAGTTATTGCTAACATTGATAAAGGAAACGAGAAATGTTTATCCCAAAGTCAAAGGAAATTTTCCTATGATTTGTCGACATTTTTGTTTGACGCAAACTTGTGTCACTATTTGTAAATTTAGGTATGGATACAGAAAATATGCTGATATTGAAGAAAACTTCGACCAATCCATACGAAACTAAAAACCTCTCAATATCTCAAATAAAACAAAAATTATAGAACAAACAATAAACATTTATTTTACCTCATCGAAAAAGTATTGAAATTTTCTTTTAGTTTATTTTTTTTTTTTTTAGAACGCTGACAGGATTCACTAATTCGTAGAGCTCAAATGAAAAGCTTTTTATTCAATTATATTAAATCGAGAATAATGTGACATCTATTATTTATACTTGATATGGTTTTTATTAACATCTATTCTCAATTTATGTTACGTATAGGGTGGTTGAAGCGAAAAAAAAACATTCAAATAATATCTCAAAAAGAAACTATTATCACACCCAATGTTACCCAAACATGTGTGAAAGAAATCATTGTTGGCTAAAATTTTCTCACCGTGAACTAAATCGGTCTGTCGTATATTTTGAAATCCTGTTCCAAATTTGCATGAATTTGGAACAAAGGCGTATAACTGTTGGGAATTTCGAAATCGATAACTGTGCTAAAACAGCAATATACGACACCGGTGCCAGCCAAAATGTTTTAGCGTGGTCGAAAACCGTGTTTTGCATCTACCGTTGGGACAGCCCTTAGGTTGGTAATCTCACACACGTCTTGAGCTCCAGCCCGAACTCTGTTCTCTGTGCTATGGGTCTAAAACGCTCCGTTTTGTCGTAAACAATTTTGATCACCTTTTTACATCGTTTTCCCCTGTGTGCGCCGTTTCGAAAACTGAGCGCTTTCAAACATTTGTAACTTTCGAACGGCGCAACAGACTGTTTCTAGTAAATTTGAAACGTATTTTTTCTGATGATAGCTTTTAAATTTTTACACACTTTTCTAAAGATTTTTTGTTCGAGCTTGTACGTCTGTTCTCTGTGGAGTTACCAGAGTATTTGTAAAGAAACGGTCTACATGTTTGAATTTGAAAAACCGCTTAACTGGGCGGTAGATGGTGACTTGATGGTACTTTGTTAGGAAAATGATTAAATACAGCAAAATAGGGAATTGATTATATTTTCTAAAACTTCAAATACGTTTTTTCTCAAAATATAGGTCTAGGCGTATATAGGCCCTTTTCAAAAATCGATACCGTTTTTTTTTTCATTTGTATTCTAAAAAAAATGTTTTGAATAAACAAAGTTCATTAATGATTGATATACCGGAATTTCAGATAAAAGCACTATTACTGAAAGATATATGATAATGACCTGAGCATAGCAATTTTCATCTGACGGTGAGTTAAAATTCACATGAATTTACGTATGGGCATGTTGTAATCGTACGGATTGTCCGAATCACGAGTGAAATGAATACACGTTGTTTCTCTGACTGACTCAAACAAGGAATGACGTTTATTACTTTTCTCTATATCGATCAAGTTGGAAGTTTGATAGACTGGCAATTAAGTTATTACAATGTAGGTATAGCAATATTATAACATCTCTTCCCTCCTAGATGGTATTCTTTCTTACTATCTGATTATCAAAGATTCAGCCTACATGGAGGTTTGCTTTCTCTAGTGGATCTACGCAAAGTATTACTATCAGTGTCAATCAAAAGTCTAGCTTTAGTATGTCCTGCGTTACTAGGACCTGAACCTACATTTGTATCAAAATCTACAATCTTATCTGGTGTCTTGACTTCTGAGGTCGACTTCGAATTGCGAGCTGGTCCTACATCGTCTAACGCCGGGGCACTGTCGTCTATTTCACCTCCCGGATGAACCTCGAGTTGATCCTCTAGGGGGCTCTCTACCATTGATCGCCTTCTGGGTGTGTTCACTGTCAATTGGAAGTCTGGTTTGTTCTGGTAGATCCTTGGTCCATGCTTCAGTTGATCGATATGTCGCTTCCAAATCCTTCCGTCATCCAACTCGATCATGTAGTGCAGTTTGCCCACCTTCTCTACCACTACTCCGAATTTCCACTTCTCTGCTGTCGACAGAAAGTCGCGAGCAGCTACTCTATCATTTATCATGAATGAACGTACAGGTATCTCTTCCCCTCGGGGCATTTTCGGCCCTTCTGTTCTAGGAATCAGTAGATCAATTCTAGATTTCATTTGGCGCCCAAATACGAGCATAGATGGACTTTTACCTGTGGTGGGGTGCACAGTTCTGCGGTATGCCATAAGTATCTTCTGCAGCTCTCTATGGATATCGGTACGTGAGCACTTTAAAGCTTTAATTTTGTCCTTGAACGTTTGAACATACCGTTCTGCCTGGCCATTTGTGGCGGGATGGTACGGGGCCCCCATCTTGTGCACTATTCCGTTTTTCTTGAGGAATGATTGGAACTGTTCCGACGTAAATTGAGTGCCTCGATCTGTTACTAGCACCGACGGCAATCCGAAAGTGGCGAAAAATTCCCTCATTCGTTTGATTGTGGTCTCTGTAGTCATGTCGGAAATGATCTTCACTTCAGGCCACTTGCTATGAGCGTCAACAATGATCAAAAAGTTCAAACCCAAGAAAGGCCCAGCAAAATCCGCATGAACTCTTTGGAATGGTTCTGTTGGGCGTTCCCAGCAATGCACTGGTACTTTGGCGGGGTCAGTTCTATGGCGAGCACAATCTGCACAATCTCGAGCAAGATCTTCGATATCTCGGTCGATAGTTTCCCACCAACAATAAGATCTCGCGAGTGATTTCATCCGGGAAACCCCAAAATAACCGGAATGTAACTCGTTCAGCGCCCGACTTCTCAATGGTGATGGAACGTATACACGTATACCTCGCATCAGGCATGCACCTTGCATACCGAACTCGTTCTGGTCAATTCCAAATCTGAACCGACCCTCCACTACACGTCCCGTCTTGAGTCCTTGAATCAGTTCCTTAACATTTTTGTCCTTGGAAGTGGTATCTCCGAGCTCTTTTACGTCAACTGGAAGCGTTTCAATTTGATTAATTTGTACTACTTCGACCTCCTCTATCTGGTTCCGGATACTCCGATCGATTACAGGCAATCGTGACATACCGTCAGCATTCCCATGGTCCTTCGATGCACGGTAGTGAATTTCGAAGTCGAACGATTCAAGAAATACAGCATAATGTTGCATACGCAGTGCAGAAAGAGTTGGTAGACCTTTGTTTGGCGAAAAGATTTGAACAACAGGTTTGTTGTCCGTTACCAGGATAAACTTCCGCCCAAACAAATACTGGTAGAATTTTTTTACACCAAAGATAATTGCATATGCCTCTTTATCTACCTGGGTGTAATTCTGTTGAGTAGCGTTCAATGTTTGCGAAGCATACTGGATGGGTCGCTCACTGCCGTCCGGGTAAACGTGGCTCAAAACAGCTCCAACTCCGTACGGTGATGCATCGGTGGCTAACACAAGTGGCAGGTTAACGTCATAATGCACCAGTACACGATCAGATTGCATCTCCGCTTTCACCCATACGAACGCTTGCTCGCATGCATCGGTCCAGACGAAGGGGGTCTTGTCTTTCAATAGATTGTTTATAGGGTAAAGCTTTGTACTGAGATTCTCCATGAATCTACCGTAGTAGTTCACGAGACCCAGAAAGGCACGGACCTGCTCACGGTTCTCTGGACGTGGCATACTTTGTATAGCATCCACTTTTTGTTGCATCTTATGTATTCCGTGACGATCAATAATGTAGCCGCAATACTGTATGCTGTCAGCGAATAACTCACATTTCGCCACGTTCACGCGCATGTTGTGCTCGTGAAATCTTTTCAAAACCTCACGCAACCGCCACAGATGTACTTCGTCGTTTGGCCCAGTAATCTTCACGTCATCGAGAAAGACCGACACACCCGGTATGCCGTGCAAGATTTGTGAAATTTCTCTCTGGAATATAGCAGGGGCTGAGGCTACCCCGTACATTAACCTTGTTGGTTGATACAGCCCCAGGTGGGTATTCAACGTTAGCATAGCTTGATCCTCCGGTCGCACCGTCATTTGCAAATAGGCTTGAGCCAGGTCCAACTTGGTGAATTTTTCTCCTCCCGCCATGTTGGAGAACATTTCGTTGATTGTAGGCAATGGATGTTCGTCGATTAGCAGATTCTTGTTTACTGTCAGCTTATAGTCTCCACATAAACGGACTTTATTGGCAGACTTCATCACTGGCACAATCGGTGTAGCCCACTCGCTTCGATTCACCTTCACCAAGACGCCGCTCTTCACCATATTCTGGATCTCACGTTCCACTGTGTCCCGAATCGAGAAAGGAAGAGAACGAGCTTTTAGGAAAACTGGCTTGAAATCTGACTTGAGATGCAAAGACGCTTGAATACCTTCGATTTTACCGATTGATTCGTCGAACACCGTAGCAAACTCTTCAACTAAACATTTGACCGCAGCAGGAAGAGGGGTGCGCAATGTGATTTTGTCCACAGAATTTGTGGAACCTCCCATGATGTCATTCCAATCCAACTGCAAAGCTCTCATCCATTCCCTTCCAAGTAAGGGGTGTCGCTTAGCATCGACCACGAACAGCCGCAACTTATCATTTTGGTTCTTATGCGACACATCTACTTCGATAACGCCGAAAACTCCTATCTTGTTACCACAGTAACTCCGAAGCTCAATATCAGTCGGTTGTATTTTAAAATCCGACAGATATTTTGTCTTGTCTGTACTGCTGATCAGAGACACCGGGGAGCCACTGTCTACTTCAAACTTGATCAGTGATCCACCCACTTTCATTTTGAGAAAAATCTTTGACATATCCTTCAGGTTATTTTCAACTTTGCAAACATCAACAACATAAACCTGATCATCATCCGAACTTTCTGATTCGGAAACATTGCAATCGTCAACCAGATTTGCAGAATGTTTCTTTGGATAGTTCTTATTCTTATTCTTTGCAGCGCTGGAGCTAAGGCACACCCGCTTGAGATGACCTTTTTTCTTACATAGAAGGCAAAATTTGTTTTTGTACTCACATTTGTCTGACAAGTGATCCTCACTTCCGCAACGAAAGCAAGTATACCTTTTACTGGTTTTCGTTTCTTTCTGAGCAGCAGCGCTGGAACCAGCGTCTCGGTTGTGCTTTCTTCGCTCCATTAAGTTGACTTCCTGCAGCCGTCGATTCAAAACTTCGGCACCTTCGCCAGATGCCTCCATGGACAACGCGATTTGTTTTGCCTGTTCGAAAGTCAAATCACGCTCCTCAATCAGCCGAGTTCGTATACGTTGATGCCTCAGACCAAATACCAGCTGATTTCGCAGTCCTTTCGAGAGGTAATCACCGAAACCACAATACCTCGCTTCTCGCTGTAACGCAGTGATGTATTCTGCAATCGATTCTCCTTCTCGTTGCATCCGCTGGCGGAACTTCCAAAGTTCCACCATCTCCAGCGGTTCCGGATCGAAGTACTCTCCCAGAAGCTCCACTATTTGCTTGTAGGTTTTATCTTCGGGTTCGGCAGGAGACAAATGATCGCACAGCACATTATACGTTTCGGCACCCATGTAATGCAGCAGCATATTCTTCCGGTTGGCCTCCGAAACTCCGAAAAGTTGCAGCGCCCCTTGGAATCGCTTCACCCATCGAGACCACTTCGATTTGGATTTGTCGAATGGCTCAAAAGCGAACGCGAGTGGAACAGTAGAAGCGCTTTCTCCTCTTTGGTTTTGCATTTCGCACCTCGAATTCGTCGATGACAGCACACACACAGTAGCAGCAGCAACAACAACACGTACGTTCCAACGTCAATATTCTCCCTCTCCGGAAAACAGACGTCAATCAACAACAGCAGTACTTCGTCGGTGTGTGTGTGTGTGTGTGTACGTATTCACCTTTCCTTTTCGATGAGCCACAACGTGGAACGCCGATCGTCCGATTCTTCGGAAACAACAGAAATTTGAACTTCGACGCGGAACCGGAATTTTCCCTCTGGGAAAGTATACAGCAGAAACTTTTGCTTTAACGCGGGATTACTACTCCGCTCGTCGCCAACTGTTGTAATCGTACGGATTGTCCGAATCACGAGTGAAATGAATACACGTTGTTTCTCTGACTGACTCAAACAAGGAATGACGTTTATTACTTTTCTCTATATCGATCAAGTTGGAAGTTTGATAGACTGGCAATTAAGTTATTACAATGTAGGTATAGCAATATTATAACAGGGCAAAATTCACTCCAGGTGTCACATTATAAATGAAAATTCTCAGAACAAAATATTCTCAGAAGCGGATTTTCAAAATTTTTTTTTATAAAATGTTGTCCAGTGTGACATTCTTGAGTAGAACCATAAAAAAATTGCATTTGTAGCAAAAAGTGAAAAAGAACATGAAATTTACATGGACCACTCATGCGTAGAACGGCTGTACATCAAACCAAAATGAATAAATCACCTATTTGTATCCTAGTTCACTTAAAAGTTGACATTCCTTAATTTTCCTTAACCTGACTATAAAGTTAATTGTAACTAACAGGCTACGTTGAAGTTGATAATCAATAAAATTACAAATTACATTCAAAAATCAGAAATAAACCCATGAAAAAATATTTTTGTTCCATTTTTTAACACTGTGATTTAAAACTGTGAAACTGTGATTTAAAGTCTTTCATGTGTTTAATTTCGACCAAACATCAGGTGGTATGAAAAAAACCTAGCAATAGCTTTTGCTCAACTAAATCGAGCAGTCGAGCAGTCGCTTAAAGCAATTGCTCCGGTTGATATGAATAAAGTTTTTTTTGACAGCTGTTTTCTCTGTCAGGAGCTTTTACTTTTAGAACAAGATAATTTGGTATGAATAAAGCCCAAATCTGAAGTAATCGCTCGACAAATCTCCGAGCAATTGCTTTATTTTCTAAGCATGCTCGGTAGCAGACTTTTCCAATAAAAAATTCTTTAGCAACGTCATGAATTTATTAAATTAGCAATATTACACTTCAATACAATTCAAAAAGGCATTTTCAACATGAATAAAGAAAAGTCGGAGTGATAATCCAGTTTTTTTCATATTCCTGTCGTTGTATGAAATGATTCGTCTAAGATGAAACTAAACAAATCAATCAGTAAATATTCTAAATTAAAAATTCCGGCTATAGTGGAAGAAGTCCCAATCGGCTTGAAGTTGGAAGAAAATTGTAATAATTCAAAACATAATTTATATGATTTTTTTTTTATAATTCTAAGATTTAAAAAAAAATTAAATTAAGGTGCGCGCCTATTGCCTATTTTTTATACATCGGATTATCCCGATCCGAATACGTGTGGGAGAGCTATGATAAATGTGAAAGTTGGGCCATTTGTTGTTTGACTATATTCGAATATGTATTCATTTTTCTTTAAACATCAACATACGAACACGCAATAACCAAAAACTTTCCGGTCGTTCTTACACCCACCTTCCGCACCGTCGACTTCATGGCTATTTTAGCCGGACTTTTAAATTTTCTAATCGTCTTCTTTCATTTAACTTTAGAAAACTTCAGATTCTGCTGGTTGGATAGCTCTATTTTTCGAAGCAAAAGCTTTGTTCTAAGACTTTAGTACACATCCGCTAAGCAAATGTTTATTCATACCAAACTAAGTAAATGCTTCGGGCTTTTGCTTTGCTTGATTTTGAGCTAAGTAAAAGCTGCCGAAGCAATTGCTAAACCTTATTCATACCACTAATCGTTGGCTTTGTTGAACATTGAAACTTTTTCAGTCACGAAAAAGACAAACAATTTTTAAATATACTTATCATTACCTCAACAAGTTAAATGAAATAATGATAGCATTTTTTTTTGTTAAATAGAACCCCGACTTAATGATTTGAATTGCAAGATGACATGCTCGGATAATGAAATTCTAGTGAAAATCGACTTATATAGTTGGTGTTTTACGTTCTTAAACAAACAAATAAACACCAAAAATTCAATTGACAATATGCCATCGTTTCCTCAATTTGTTATTAAATAAAAAAAAAGTTCGTTACTTACAGGAATTGTGGAGTCTTCAGTAAGTGGCGTCCGTTTATCTGGCCAGGGAATACATCCTCTAGGAAGTAATAAATATGCCCCACAACAATTCCCATCAAATCTACCCATATGGTGTTGCCGATCAGCACGGAGAAGCTAAGCAGAACCCATGGCAAGTAGGGAGCCTGTTAAAAGAAAAAATGTTATAATAAAAGAAACAAACCCGATTTTTTCATTTCCTACCTGAAAATTCAATATGCCGAAAAAGTTCATCCTGATGAATGGATTCCTTCGCGACCAAACATACACTAGCATAATTGTAAAAGCTTGGCCAAGGAACAGTAGATTCACAAAAAAGGCAGACATCTACGACAAAACTGTTAAGGAAATTTAATGATAATCGATGTTTGAAATTATGTAATGATGAGACACTTTTGAATAACGAAAAACTTTGTTTTGCATTTAATTAATGCATAATTAAATGAATGCATAATTAATGCAAGCTGTCCATATTCTTACGTATCATTTGGATTCTACTTCCAGTGAACCTAAGAAAAATATCTTTGTACCACCTATTCTGCCGTTCCAAGCGAGATTGTTCCATGCAAAAAAAAAACGTGCATCCTTGAAAAGCGCGGTTAAAGTTTAAACAATATTTTAAAATTTTCGCTTAAATTCATCAGTTGCAACCGACAGTTTTTACATTTCCTACAACAACCTGGATGTAATAGCCAAAAATGCTTCGTGTGACATTTTTGCGTGAATCAGAATGAATACAAATACTTGTTTTTACACAAAACTGTCACATGGCTATGCTTTTTCTTGCTTTAGAAGCTCGTACTATGTCTGTTTTGCAAATTCTAATTAAGTTCTCTAACTACCCTTTGGGTAATACAACCAGAGCTTCATCATTTCGTTTAAATCATCTCGTTCATTATAAGGACACAGAATTAAATAAAAACAAAAAGCATTAAAGGGTCTTCCCTTCTCTCCCTTCAACTTTTCCCGCACCATCAACATTGATCAACTTTTTTATATCGAACAGTTTAAATCAAAATCAATTTATCTCAAGAGCGGTTTGTCAAAAAATGCACAAGGGACACTCTTGCGTAGAAAGGCAGTATTGTAGGCAGAATCATCAAACGAATATATATATTGTAAAGGATACGATCATCAGTACACCACCGAATAGAAACATCATGATGAAATCCGCGCTTCTACCGCGAAAAGATCCTTCTTCTAGCATTCGACAGTACCTAGAAAGAGGAGTTTATGATTGCTTTCTTTGATAGTTTCATCTTGGGGCTTTCTGAGTCCTCTGGTACATACCTATAAGTAAATAGCATATTGAAAAGAAAATTGAACCCGAATGTCCCGAAGAACAAAAAAGTAGTTCCTAATCGCCATAGTTGATAATGCTTCAGGATGAGTGTTGGATTGAAGTATAGTTGGAATGGAGTCACAACTTCTAGGTGCTGAAAATATTGTTAGTAAACATTGTGTGAAATAAATCAACCATTTTTAGCTGAAATCAACTACTCAAACCAAAAAGATAATATGTACTTAGATAACATTGTTATCACAATACTATTTGGGATATCATCGAACTGATGCATTAGGCCACGTCATACAATGATCATAAGAAAATATTCTTGAGATTTAAGCATCAATTACATCAGCTAACTTAACCGGCTTAAGCACCTGATTATCAATACTTACAATAAAAGTGTATAAAGGGTTACTTATAATAATTATAATTACCACACATAACGTTGTTATAACACATGCTGTCGTATATGCTCTGGTCACTACCGGAATTTGGAAATATTCTTGTCGTAAGGTTTGATATGCCATTGTGCCGATGAGTAAACTAAATTAATGTACCAAATCTTTATTTCAACTAGTTGAGCCGTTCCACTGGTTTAAAGGAAAAAATATAAACTTGATTCGCTGTGCTAACTTCAGCTATTTTGATAAGACTTAAATAGTTTACCGTTTTTGTGGATAGAAATGTCAACAAACAATAATGACGAAAACCCGTCATCGCGGTTCGAGTAATGCCATAATTTTTCAAAGAGACTGAAACTTGATATGATATTTGAATATTTTTTAATACCGTATTTTTTTTCACCTGGAGGCAAACTAGAGGCAACCTAGGTTCGCTCTAACTGCTGTCATCGTGCTCATTTATTGCTCGAGAGGCAACCTAGGTTCGCTCGAAAAACGGACGGAGTCGCCCTGAGAAGAAAGTCAGTTTTGCGAGAAGTTCACCAATATTCTCAACGTTGTTGTCAAAACATTAGACACCTGTTTTTGGCTGAAAGCAAAACAGTTGAAATAATGAACGGGAAAATGATTATTGCCGCGATTTTGAACCTCTCAGCCAAGCAAAATCGTACTATCTGCTGTCCAGTGCAATCCGGACACGAAAAAGGCAATCCGGATGTGAAGAACGTGAAGAACCGAATGAAGAAATCCAGAAGGGAGAACAAAATGACAGCTGCATGTAAACATTGCGCTCGTTCTCACGCACACCTACACGCAGAGAAAACTTGGATTTTGAAACAAAACAAAACTGACTTTGATTCAAAAAATTAATTTTTTCGATTCAATCTCCTGTTTTCTTTGAATCAATGAATTATGGTTTTGTTTTAAATAAATAATTTTTGAAAGAAAGAATTAATTTTTTGAATCGAATAATTTTGGACTTTGATTTTAAACAAATTCTTTGATTCAAAAGACATATTTGTTCAATTGCATATTTATTTGGAAACAAAGTAAATTTTCTTTCAACCAAAGAAAAATGTATTCAATGCAAAGGAATAATTTCTTAAAATAAAAACTTCAAACTTAGAAGGTTTTTTGCATTGAGTAAGAAGAATTCAAAACGAAAAATCGGTTTGGCTGGTCGTGTGAAAATGTGAATCAGAGTTAGCTTAGTTAGGAGGATTCAGGATAAAGTATGGTAAGTTTATGTATTAAAGAATGAATATTGAAGATTTTCAATAAGTGCTTGAAATTTTACAGGACCACGGCCGATACATGGTTTTCCAAGTCCCTGAATTCCTCAACCGAGGTGACACCGCTCCAATCCAGCGATCAGGTCCACTAAAATTTAAACCGGATGATTCGATTAAAGTGAACCATTGTGTGACCCAGTGTTTCATTTATTTGTGAATAAAAATAAATTTTAAATTTGAAATCCTTTCTTCTTATTATTTGAAATTCCTGATAGGAATTTCAAAACAACAGAATATGACGCTTCCAATTGGAATAAATAGAAAATGGTTCAATGAATAAATGCTTTTAAATCTAAATTAAATTACCTTGTGGCAAAAGAAAGCAACTTTGAATCAAGAGAAACGGTTTTTTGTTTCAAAGTATCAATATTTTGAATCAAAGATTTTTCAAAAGAAAAATACTTTGAAACAAACGAAAATGCATTTGAAACGAAGAAATTTTTATTTATCCCAAAATCAAAGGAAATTTTCCTTTGTTTTCGCTGCACTATCCTTTGAAATAAAAAATCTTTTCGCTGCGTGTACGTATGGAATAACTCGAAACCCGAAAGTTGCTTTTTTATTCTGACGGTTCCAGAGCCAAATCCGGAATCAAAAAAAAATACGCCATAAGAAAGAAAAATCAAAATCTGTTTTCTACGCTATAAATGACTTTTGACCTTATGAATATGTATCCAGTTATTTCGTCAGACGTCTCTCCTTCACGATAAATTTACTGCACCCGTTTTTAGTCGACTTTCAGACGATTCGTGGTTTCTTTTGGTGTTCGATAACGGAGAATGTAGATTACTCAGTTCTGTGGGAAGGTGTGTTTTCGAGAAGCATATCCAGTGAGATCCACATTCGATAATGTGATATGAAGCAACAGTTCACACAAAACTTTCGAGGCCGGAAATTAGCAAAATTTTGCTCAAATTTGACCAGCTAAAATCTTAGCAATCAATTTAGCAATTTTTTCGAACTAAAACTTTAGCAAACGAGAGACAAATTTAGCCGCCGCAATTTTTGCTCACTTTTCTAGCAAAAACCGGAGGAAAAGATCGCCCCGGACCTGAAATTTCAATATTTATTGTTTTTCTTTGCAATTTCTTAGGGAATGTTAGATTATTGAAAAGAATACAAAAATAAGTTTACTTTCAATTGATTTTTCTCTTTATTTCGACACTTCATGGAACTTATTTAGTTCCGATCCTGGGAACGCGAAATGCCAAGCGATCGACACCGGGGTTGTTCCGGACGCACCGCATTGAAATTCCAGCTTTGTCCCTTTCGATTTTCGGACTGTTGCAATTAAAACCCGGAACCCCACCGGCAGCAGCAACCTAATAGTAAAAAACATAAATTAAAATTACGGAAAACATTTTACACTTCTTGATCGACTCTTACCTGTTTGCATCCACTATCGATTTGGCTACCAATTTGTCGTGAACTTAGCCACCAAAAGAACCGCCAGCATCGAATTTCCGGAACGGCACTGAATCCCGTCAGTTTTTTTTTGTCTCTACCGGCAGCGGCTGCTATCTAGAAATAAGGCGGCTAGAAAACTTTCGTTTTACTAAAATCGAGCAAGATAAACTTTCTGATTACTAAAATCAAGTAAATTGTGCTTTTTGCTAACTCAAAAGTAAAAAAACATTTTTGCTAACGGAAAGTAACAGCGAATTTTTGCTAAGTGGAGCCTCGAAAGTTTTGTGTGTTAGCTGCTTTTTGGCTGATGAAATCAAGGTTGCAAAATCTCATGAGCTTGATATTTTTTTGAGTGAAATTTTCCCTTTTTGAATCTCAGTGTAATGTTAGGTATTGCGGTTACTGGGAAAATTTCTAATCGCGCGACGGTAGCCTTCCGTGCGGTAGGCTAGCCGGAGCAGTAAACACAGTTAAAAAATTCACTCTTACTCACTAATTTCATTGAAAAGTTAAGAAGTAAATTCTTGAATCAATCTTCAAATCATTATTTTGCAAGAGAGGACAAAACATGAAGTCATCGGAATGAAATATTATTCTTAGTATTCATTGAGATTGAATTAATTACGAGCGTTAAAATCCCAGACAAAACAAAAAACAATCTACATTATTGAAAACACATTTTTCTATAGCCTGAGAATTAACTAATTTGGCATGACGAAGATTTTTGATGCGATAAATGCGTCTTTGATACTTTATATGCTGGTCGAATTCAATTATGTTCACGCAGAAAAAAGATTTTTTATTTCAAAGGAAAGTGCCGCAAAAACAAAGGATTTTTTCCTTTGATTTTGGGATAAATAAAAATTCCATTGGTTCAAGGACATTTTCCTTTGTTTCAAAGAATTTTTCTTTTGAAAAATCTTTGAGTCAAAATCTTAAATGCTTTGAAACAAAAAACAGTTTCATTTGATGCAAAGTTGTTTTCGTTTGCTACAATGTAATTTAGATTTAGATTTAAAAGGATTGGTTCATTGAAATATTTTCCTTTTATTCCAATTGGAAAAAATATTTTCTGTTGTTCAGAAGTTCCAATTAGGAATTTTGAACAATAAAAAGAAACAATTTACATCTTAAATTCATTTTTATTACAAACTTAACACAAACACTGGTTCACTATAATGGAATTAACCGGTCCTAAATTTTGGCCTGAGGGCATTCTTCTTGGACCGCTCAATAAACTTCCGGAAGCAACTCCGGTCATCCAACTGGTGACTGCCGCTGAAGATCGGCCCGAAGATAATCAGACCGCTGGATTTTGGGCGGAATCAGCCGTGGTCCTGTAACAATGCAAAAGTTTATATAAAATCTTAAATATTCACTTTTTGACTAATGGATTAACACGCACTTACCATGGTATGCATTCCTCATCCTGAATCCTCCTAAATAGCTATCTACACGCAGAAAAATAGAATTTAGTTTCAAAGGAAAGTGCCGCAAAAACAAAGGATTTTTTCCTTTGATTTTGGGACAAATAAAAATTCCTTTGATTCAAATGCATTTTCTTTTGTTTCGAAGAAATGCTTTCCTTTGAATCGAAACTTTTTCTTTGTTCCAAATAATTAAATGCTTTTAATTCAAAAACCTTTTCGTTTAGTTTTATGAAATTTATCTTTATTCTAAAGGTATTTGGGTTTCAATTTAAAAGTATTTGTTTTTCAAATCTATGTTTGGTTTCTAAGAATTCTAGTACTGCATTATATTTTTTATCCTATTAGAAATAGAGCATTTCCTGAGACAGATGGTGGTAGGGTAGCTTTTTGTTTTTGTTTTGAAAAAGGTAAACACCTACTGGTCGCCATTTTGAACTTGGGAGATTAGCACTGTTCAATTATTTCTTCAAAAGAAATTATTATTTCAAATTAACATTACATAACATCAACATTACCTTCAAAGTATTTCATGTCTACAATTATTTAGTTTGAGGTAGTTAAAAAAATTAAGAATTTTGCATAACCATTACTTTTGCATCGCCAATTTGGTTTCGTTACTATCCGACCATTGAACATGCGTAGTGTTGTTGTTATTTTTACCCTACCACCAGCTGCCGAAAATTGTAAACATGAGAAATCAGCTGTTCTGTTGACAAGTCGGGAAATACCTTATAAAAAGAAATCAATTATAATAAAAACATTTTATTTCTCTTAAAGTACTTCATTTAGATTATCGATTTTCCACAGGATAAGAGTTCTTGAATCGGTTCATCTGAAAACAAAGAAGAGAACACATAATACGGTTTGTTATGAAGCTTTAAAAAAACGACATTAAGCTAAATAATGCAATTAAAAAAATTAAAATTATTTGCATACATTGCATGAAAAGTACTTACTGGACGATGTTTGTTTGCACCCGAACAACTGATGAAGGGTTTCGGCGCCAGATGTTGAGTCTTCTTGGATCGGCCCGAAGCGATTGCAACCGCATAGTTGGAGGACCGGAACAGTCGGTATACAGTTACCTCTTCCAATTAGTTTGATGAATGATTGCCCTGAAAAATTTTGTTACTTAGACGGTTTATTTGAAATTAAATTAATTTTTAAGGCCTACCTAAGAGTCCACTGTCGTTTGTCCTCTCAAAGCTGTCGAAACTTTCCTACGCCGGGTACGTCTTGTGATTTCGGTGCTGTCTGGTGGTTGCGCGGCAGGAAGATTCCGGAGAAAATGAATAGGTCTGGCTGGTTGTCGGGAAAGCTTCTCGCCGACCCGTTCACCTAACAGAAGCTAATAATGAAGATGTGTCGACTGTTTGACGAAAAATTACTTTGGTTCAAAAGAAAATTCATCTAAAACAATGAACTTTTACTTTGATTCTGAGTTAAAAAAAAAATTCTTTGAATTCAAATTAAATATTTTGATTTAAAAATTCGGAACATTGGTTTTATGGGAAAAAAGTTCGGTTCAATATAAAATTTACTTGAATCAAGGAAATTGGATTTTGTTTTAATGTACACAAGGTTTTTGAATCAAAGATGTATATTTTTTAGTTCAATGGTACTACTTTTCGCTGCGTGTATGATTCACTAGTTTTGATTTTTAACACGACCGACGAAACTTAATTCGAAATTCGGTACTTGCTCAATCCAAATTATCTTCTAAGTTTGAAGTTTTAACTTAAAGAAATTATTCCTTTCTGTTGAAAACATTTTTCTTTGGTTGAAAGAAAATTTACTTTGTTTTAAAAGACATATGCAATTGAAAAAATGTCTTTTGAATCAAAGAATTTGTTTAAAATCAAATTCCAAAATTATTCGGTTCAAAAAATTAATTCTTTCTTTCAAAAATTATTCATTTGAATCAGAACGAGAATTCATTGATTCAAAGAAAACAGGAGTTTGATTAAAAAAACTGAGTGTTTTGAATCAAAGTCAGTTTTGTTTTGTTTCAAAATCCAAGTTTTCTCTGCGTGTTGTCGTTAAAATGTAACAAATCGTATATGAGAAGTTAAAAAAAGGAGTTGTGTACGGTGAATAGTCTATTATAGGAAATAATACCATTCGCATCGCAAAAAATTGGACTGTGCACTCATAACTGCGAAATTTGTGCGATCTGTCAAATCAGTATAAAATCTGACGGTTTTCTACACGCTAACCGCTTTTCAGTTAAACTTTATACGGATAACTCCGACTGCAAAACATAGCACGAAATCCAACATTCAATGAATGATCGCTACCGTGTCGTCGAACTCTAAACTTATTTAAACAACTACAGGTTTTCATTTTTTTTCGTGAATTTGTCCGCTGGTTGACCCCATCGCAAACAGGTTTTTTTTATTATTCATTTTTCCGTGATTTTGACCGCTGATTGACCAAGTTCAAGTCAAACACAATTTTTTGTTTTGTAAACAATAGATAATCCGATAATAATATTTGGTAAACATGTTTGTTTGACAACTTTTTATTAAATCATCTTTCAATGTTTTCCGCTTGTTCATCCGATTTAATTTCAGTCGATAAATAATCCTTACACGGTAACCAAAGTTACTCTATTCTGTATAAAATTTCATACAGTTTCGGGAAAAGTGTCTCCACTTAGTTTTATGTTTGGGCGCTTTACGCAGAGCGTGAGCAAAAAGCTTTTATACATTTGAAAGCTTTCGGTCAGTTGCTCAATTCTGTATATTTTGACATGGGGATGCCCATGCATTTTTCAGATTTCTTTAGAAAAGTAAAAGTTGACAAGTTTTTTCGAAAATAAAAACACAGTTTGCTCACATAACAGATAAAGAATAATTTTTTATTGCTTATTTCAACATTAAATATAGATACATAAACATAAAATGTTCTTTTACATTATAAGTGATGGAACAAAACACTATTGTATACAAAGCTTGCGAACACTTTACACTCCTATGAGTTTTTTTTCCTACCTTTTCATGGCAAATATAGGAATAGGCAGTAGCAGCCTAGATATTAGGCAAAAAATTCAGGGCTTTACGGCTGTTCGTCTTGGTTTCCGCAATTTTCATCTCGATCGGCCTCAACATCCAGTACGGATTTGCTTCCGCACGCTCTAGCATGGATTGAAGTAGGGATCATGGAATCTGGAAAAAGGTTGAATTGAATCTTTTAGAATAATAATTAATTTGGTTTGTGATAAGGGCATCCGCAGCAATCGCGAGCAAAGTGAAAATGCTCACGAGTTTAATCACTTCCATACCGCACCGGGGGTTAGTATGAAGGTGAGCAAAATAGGGCCGATGCCGTCGGGACCGACGAAATCACCAAATTTGCTCACTAGAAAGGGGCGAGAGCAAACATGCACTGAAAAAAATTCTACCGTTTTGAGCAGAATTAAACAAACGATGTCGCAGCGTGTAGATGTTTGTTGATATTTATTTTAAGAAAAAACTGTATCAGATTAAAATTGTGGATGGTTTTTTTTGGAATTACCACCCGCATACTCAAAAACTGTATCTCTAATAGTCTAAACCAAACATCTACTGCTCCAGAAAAAGTGATCGTCTCTATTAATGTAGCTGTTATATTGAACTTTACTTCGATATTGATAAGAACGAAACAAGAACGTTCATGTGAAAAGTGATGAAATCTGAAAAGGTGAACCAATGATATGGACGATAATTCAATTTTATCACTAATCGTAAAAATGATCAGCAACCGTTACCCGCAGCGTTCATCTTTATGTCAAACTCCACGTCAAAAATGACCGAAAAGCAGGTCAGAGCTGCCAAATTTTAATGTTAACAAGTATTTGACCATTTTGTTCTACTAAATGTTTATTTAGTTAAATTTTATCGTTTTACTGAAGAGGCTTTAAACAAGAAGCGCCGTGTTGTGATTGGAATTTTGAATTTTGTGTCAGTGTAATTCCAATCGAGTAATAACCTGTCGAACTGAGTATTTGTCAGAAATAATAACTTACTACAGCAATTTTAGTACTTTGAAATTTCGAAAACTTGAACTTCTTGAAGTCTTGTCGCAGTGTTACTAAGTATTAACTGTGGTTTTTACGAATTACTGTGGGAGAAATCAGATAGTCTATTTGTTTATGTAATCTAAAAACATTTTACTATATAGTTCTATGATTCATGAAAAATCATAATAAATAATTCATTACAAATTTAAATATTGATTCAAATTTATTTGTAATTTTCTTATTGATTCAGTTGGCATTGTTGGTGAATAAGTTATGGTTGTTATTATCAGAAATTATTTTTTCTCAAATCATATTAAAATTTGTATTAACATAGAAATATAAAAAAATCTAAATTTTGAAAAATCCTCATACTTGGCACCACTGACTGTTTGATGTCGTTCGCGCGCGTGTTGTTTATCAATCGTTGCTTTGTTTTTTTGCATCTCGTCGGGGATCCTGCGACTGCGACAAAAATGGATCGGAGTACGAAGGTCATTATTCCGAAGATTAAAAAGGAACACCAGTTTCCTTCCTCCAGCCATTCAGCAGCTCAACACTTCAACTACGGAGCCAGGAGGCTCATGAAAGTATCGAAACTTCCGGCAAGAGCAGCGGCGATGTCCGGGGAAATTTCACCACCCAGCCGCCGTGGGAACATCGGATTGCTGTTAGTAACAGGTAGGTGGATTGAGTTCTTAAAAAAATCAACAGTACCAGGCCAGTTAGCAGAACAGAAAAGAAAAAATATACAGGATATTGGAACTTATTTCACTTTTCGCATATTCCAGGTTATGGATGTCAGCTGTCACCACATCATTCGGAGTAGCCGGAAAGCCGTAAGAGTTCTTCGAATTGGATGGAGGATTAAATTTTATAAACATTAAAACATTAAAGGTATGGATACAGATGACTAATTAATAAATAAATCATAAATATCCAAAATTATTGGTTCTTTCACTTTCAATCCGAAAATTCCCGGTATTCACGAACGATTCCAAATAACGTACGCATAGCGTTGGAGAACGTTACGACAAATCTTTTCACGACTTCAACCTTAAATGTCTCTTTAACAGCGAACTTCAAGAATTACTTTAACAATTACAGTTTGAAGTGCGAAATATGTTTACATGAGCGATTTTTGGATGTTATCTCAACTGTTTGATGAACAGTTCCTCCATATAAGTGCTTTAACAGTTTTTAACAATTACATAACCTAACAACATATTAAAAATACAATCAATTAGAAATTCACGATTCGAGCAATGTATTCCACGGTTCATATAATCGTTTGCAAAGCGTTTTTTTACGCCTCATCAAATCGTCGTTTGACTATTTAAGAAATCGTTTGGTTACGATCCTTATTTATGCGGGGTGGAGCCACTTCCAGATCCGCATCAAAGATCTCCAGCAACCAGCAAGATCGATAAACTCACGGGAGAACTGCTTCAATAAAATATTATAAAATATTATATATGGTGCACGACTTGACTTAACACTTTAATGACATTTGTGTGTGCCTGTTTTTGACAGTCTGTATTTTTACATGACATTAACGCGTTCAGTGTTTTAAAATATTCATTGAATATTAATTCAATGTCCTATAACATTCCATGTCGTGTAATTTTAAGAAATTTCTATCTCAGTGCTGTTAAGAATTCTGTGTGACCAGAAAAAAGTTGTAAAATTACATCACATATGATGTAAATAAAAAAAAACATCACATATGACGGAATTTTCAGTGCGAGTTGAATATTACACGCCTGTAAACATCTACAGGCGTGTGGAATTTGAAAGACATGTAAATATCAATGACGTGTAATATTCAATTCGCACTGAAAATTCCATCATATGTGATGCTTCTTTTTATTTACATCATATGTGATGTAAATTTCCATCAAATAATCGCGTTCCGTGTCAAGTAATATTTATGCCATTAGAATTCAGTGCTGTTAAGGATTCAATCTTGTTTTAGTCTGTAAATTTACATTAATAAATCGCGTTCTATGTCATGTAACATTAAAGATTTCCAATTTCAGTGTTGTTAAGGATTCAGATTTTTTTTCTGTGTATCGCAGAAATAGAAAAAAAGAGTGGATCAGCAATAATCTCATCGTAAGCATCACAAACGGTTCTTGTCTTGAATGTCGATGTCTTCTCAGCCTCAGGCCGATGACATAGTGAGTGCGATGCGATGCGAAACGACGAATGCGATTCAATACGGCGAACCACATTTGATGAAAATGTATGTGAATCGCTTAAACCTGACATACTCAACACGGCGAAGTAGATGTCAATTTGTTCCGCCGCTCGAGTTCGCATTGGCCGCGTTTGTCAATTCGCATCGCATCGCTCTTACTATGGCCCTTATTCTGCGCCTCGAGTGACGTGACGATAGTACACGGAAAAATTGAGTTATTCATAAATTGTGTTGCGATTATACCTCCATCATAACTAATCGGTTGTTGTTCAAAATTTGTATATCCTCAATTCAATTTTCGGTAATTTTGGGCTGCCGATATGCAAAAGTAAACTAAAATTTGATTATGCAGCTCTGTATAAAAAGTTGCTGTTGTTGGAATTATGTTGGAAAGGGATGCCCAAGCAAACTGGAAAAGCTTTTTGATGGTTGCGTCGGGAAGATTATTTAAAGTGAAGGATTTATTTGTAAACATTCTTTGTTCTTTGCCAAAAAAATAGTGAATTAATTGTTAATCAATTCTTTGTATGCAAGATGAAAAGTTCGTACGTGTTAAATATATTGTGCTCCGGAAATTGGTAAGTTAATATAAACTCCTTTTCTTCCGTCTTCCGATAGGAAAAAAACATTCCCGACCTTCCAGAATTTAATTTGTTTTTGTTTTTTAATCCATCAAGGCGTAGAAGGAGATCACCGGAAAGTAAAACATTGAGAATGGAAAGTGATTTGGTCGTTCCTAGACAGAAATCGAAAACCATCGAATCGGATTAAGGATGAAACAAAAATAGGAGCAGTCGGAAAGGGTTTCTGGTAAGGTATTCTATGTATAGTCAGGGATCATTAATTTAGGTCTTTTTTGTATCATTCATAGGCTATTTTTTTGATCCGAACCCATGGATATGTGACATAGGAGGATTATGTCTTTCAACAGAATGCTGGAAGGGCACCGCCGGAAGACAATATCGACCTGGTTCTGGTTTCTGTGAGTTTTTATTATTCAGTTGTATTGTTGTCTGTTTACTGTTGGCTGAATCGCAGCTATTTAAATCCAAATACCGTTTAGTTTACCTATAAACAAATCTCATTTTAGAAATTGGCCGAGATATCTTTTCGGAATCGGAAGAAGCTGCCAACAGTTCTGGAAAAATGCGAAGAACGGATCCGCGCTAGCTCAAACCACCAAACAAATCGAATCCTGTAACGTGTCATAAATAACACTCCAATCCATTGGTTAGATCCTATTTATGGCGATGCAGCTCAAAGGATCGATGGCAGCCTTACCAATGGCTCTTGGGAAACAAGTGAGAAATAAGCAGGTATTGATCTTTCTTGGTAACCATTAGTTTTGCTTTAATCATCGTCACTAATCATATTTTGTGTTTATATGTGGTTTTATTTCTCTGACCACACTTTAATTTAATCAACAGGTGAAATTTATCTGCACTACGGATAATATAAATGTCTCCGAAAGAAAACCTCGATGAGATCGGAAAGACCCTTAGTACTCCTACCAGGTCTGGATCCCGTTCTATATGGACTATGGCGAGAAGCAGGCGGCTTACTTTTAAATGGTATGTTTTTGGAATTAAAATCTGATGAACAATCCATGAGTAATTTTTTTTTGTTTTTTTTAGTGGCTCTGCAATGTAATGCTCTAGCAATAGAGTGGCACTGCAGAATATTTTCCCTCTGGACACGTTCCTAGCTGCTTCCTAGCGGTGTCGTCGGTAAGGAACCGGTGCAGAGCCCTCGTCTATCAGCCTTCCAGTAATGCTCGCACATTAGCTTTCATGCGCTGAGTGACCACATACGGAGCACCTTCCGTGTGGAACGCGAGGATGGTCATATGTTTGATAGTTTCATTTCGCATTCAAATCATGTATATTGCTGCCTATCATGATGTATTTATATAAAATAAAGATTTATTTTTCGAAAAGAGCCTTATTCTAGAAATTTCTTTAATTTTACTTTTCTACACAAATTTTAAAAATGCATGGGCATCCCCATGTCAAAATATACAGAATTGACTAACTGGCTGAAAGCTTTCGAATGTATAAAAGCTTTTTGCTCACGCTCTGCGTAAAGCGCCCAAACTTAAAACTAAGTGGAGACACTTTTCTCGAATCTGTATGGATTTTTATACAGAACAGAGTAACTTTGTTTACCGTGTAGAGTCACCCACACAGTAAACGAAAATTACCGAGTTCGGTAATTTATTTTACAGAACCTGGTCTGTAATTCGAAAAATTTCGGTAATTGATCAATTTGACGTATTGTTTTTACCGAGTTCGGTAAATCAGTTCTTGATTTAGCGGAGTTCGTTTATTTTTATGTAAACAAATCGCTTTGCAGAAAATTTTCGGTAAAAGAACACCGATATCTGTAATTCAGTGTCGCTGTCAAAACAGACGTCAAATTTCAAGCGTCTTTTTCTGGCAGCTTTGAGCGCAACTGTCTCTCTCTCTCACAATGTATTAGTGGCATCCCGCTTGCGCTGTAAAATAGGCAAAGACAAATAGGAAACGTTTCACTGCCATTTTAATTTCGTTTCGTCGTAATGTAAAATAAAAATAATAGACAAATTAGTGTTCCTTCAACAGTTTTGTTATGGTATTATCGTTTGCTGAGGAAGGACAGTTCATCAGGTATAGTCAACAAGATTCTTCAAGGAATTCAATAACCCGTAGGCCTGGATAGAACATCCGATATGGGTAAGTCGATGCCACCATTTTTGTAAATTATATAGATTCAAAATCGCTTTTATTTACGTAAGTGTGATTGGTCATCGCTCGGAACGGAGCGCTATCTGCTAAAAATACCGGTGTTTTATGATAAGCCAGGTGGAAATTTCTCGTGTGTTCAGTGTCATATTCTATGGTTAATAATGATTAATACTTTTCAGAGTGGCCATTCTCAGTTCCGTTGCAGTATCGACTAGTCCCAAGTTATTAATCAGTGCCAGCAAAGCTGGACTGGATTATCATCCGAGTGCGCAGCAAGTTAAGTCGACCGAAAGCAGCAAAATGTGGTAAAACAAAAATAATAATTATATTTGGCATTTTCCCACCAAAACGCCATGACTTAAATCTATCACGCATCAGCAGCGCCGAAGCATCAAGGCAGGTTGGACCATATTGGTCTTAGCCGTCTTATTGCGAAATCAAAATAAAAACACTTGGCATATGCATACCATGGTAAAAATTGCGGTTCACCGGACAATCCATCCCATCCTGGTACGGCGGCTACATTCCGGTTTCTCCGATAATAGGGTAAGTTTTAATGTTTCTAACTTGTGTGTTTCCTGAATCCTGACACTTATTGATGCTTATCTGTAGCCAGTTCCAGTGCCCATTCGAGAACTCTAGAAGTTGGCGGAAGACACCGTCGGACGCAGGGTTTCAGTAGGGAGTCAATCCGGCTGGTAGTCGATCCTAAAGCGCAGTTGCTGATGCCGGATTCCAATCAACCAACCAAGGTCCTCTTGCCTTTATGGAGAAAACGGCGAGCAAGAGCCAGATCCAGTCGGAATGTGGGATGGTCGGAAGTCACGCGAACGGAAACTTCGCAGTTCGATTTCACCTTCCCCACAATTGTTTACTATAGTGTACGGTGGTAATTGAATGTGGTCCCATACTGCGAAGTCATCTTAACTGCAAACAAACACTTAAAACGACGCTGTTTGAAGACCAAGAGGAAAAGATTTCTGGTGAGTCTTTTTTTTTTTAATAAACTTAATCTTAGGTACAATAGGTGGTATGAATAAGAATAAAGCAATTGCTTCGATAGCTTTTACTCAGCTCGAACTTTAGAATGGCAAAATTAGGAATCATTTGCTCAACTAGATATGAAAAAGCAGAGTAAAACATTTACTTTCAACCAGCTCCGGATTAAAAATATGCATGCCATTCGAAGTATTCGACTCACAAAACTGCTCGAAAACAGCAAAAGCAATTACTAGAGCTTTATTCATATCAGCCAATGTGTAAGTATCCGACGATTGCTTAGGATCAACTACCTATCCGATGATTGGTATCAGGTCGATGATACGGTGATGGACACCAGATCGATCACACGTCTTATTGTAGATGTGACTGGAACCTTAAATCAACAAAAAAAGATCCTTTTTTTCTCCGCACTTTTTATGAAACCAAATTATTTTTCGCTGTGTGTACTTATCAATTTTCATGAACATTTCAGAACAGTGAATTGTACCGGCGTTTATATTTCGAGAAGATGATTGTTGACAGCTCCACAAACCAGCCGGTTACTAACCCGAATCAGCTCGACGTGATTGTTCCCCGAATTACTCGAAAATTTCATCGACAATATCGCTTCAGGTTGTAACTTGACAGCTACACTCAGTGGGTGGGGAACATGGGAAAGGGAAATTATGCTAGGAACTCAGGATCGTATGCGACTGCTTTCTTTTAAACCCGAGACACTTTCCTCCGGAGAACTCAAATAAGGGAAATCACCAAGAATCAGATCAGACAGGGACGTAGAACCGGGTGGGTACTTCGCATGATGCCATTCGGGTCAAACTATTACATTTAGTTACACGCGAAATAGAGCTGGTAATTTCTAGTCTGGACTGCTTTAGAAATGAAGTTTTGGGGGAGGCTCATTCAGCCTTAAACGTTACCACGAAACAATAAATAATGTAAAGGGATTAAAGTTACTCTACCAAACAGAAATCCTATAGGGTTCAACTTAACATGATTTGGGTTTATTCATAATAATGTTCCCTACATACGTCACACATTAATACTTGCGGTTCGTTTGCAACTCGGCAGGTAGATTAGTTGTTTTCGGCATTCCGTTGAACCCGATGTACGGCAGATGTTATTTTCGGTTCGGCTCGTTGAATCGATGCGGAAATATTGCAGCACCGTTCAAGGTACCATTGGCTCTTTTCCGGCGTCCCGGAAGAGCCAACGACCAGCAGTACGATCGTTCTCGTGTAGTCTCGGATTTTGCCACGAGGGACGTACTTGTTGTCAGTCGTTCGATGTATCGGATTATTGGCGTTCCGATTTATTTCTGCCCTGTTTTGTTATCGGCTGCGTCGCGTGCTGGTACAAATAGACGAAAACACAAAAAAGGTCCTCTTGGACCTGCCAAAATCGGTTATGATATCTGTGACGTATTGTTTTAATGTGCACGTGTTTTACATTTTATGTTATGGTTTTCTTATAATAATTTACCTTTTTAACGTATTGTTTCTGTAGAATTTTGTTGTACACTCAATGTGGTCGGTGTGTTTTTAACCACTTTTTTATCTATTTATGTGTATATACATTAAGTTTTAACATGTTACATTTAATTTCACAATATTTTACTAACCGTACTTTTAGTTTAACGTTAGCCCTTTTAAATAGGATTTTAACTTCTAATTTTTGTAAGGCTTGACTTTTCCTTGCTTCTATCTGAAATAGTAGAATAACTTTTAAAACATTTACATCACTTTTTTTTAACAACTACGAAATTACAATTACACGACGCGCACTTCCGTTATCTAGAACGTTCACAGGCAGAAAGAACAAGCTCTGTATGGACGAAACGTGACAAGACTCAAATACTTTCGACCGACACACATACGCGTTCATTAAATTTTACTCGAGTGTGTCGCTCTCCGAGTGATATCACTTCCCCGGTACGAACCCTGCCTAAACCCGACGCCCATGGATAACCCCTAGAGGAAAGTGCCTGCGTTTAGGCGTTTTTGGAAAAGGGAATTGAAATGACTGTTGTAGTTTTCACCACGGAGGATAGGAGTTAGGCGATTTTGTGACGGAGTTGCATAGAAATAAGTAACAAACTGTTACATTACCCCATCGTCCCTTTTTAAAATGATTGTGTACACAATCATTTTGTTCTGAGAGAGATGAATGTAACGGTGTAGCTCTTCTTTGGTTTGAATGAACAAAATAAAGATTCATCCCTTTGAACTATCTAAAATCGCAACTTGCATGTTTTCAAGTCAGCACGTGACAGAAACAGCTAAGATTTTAGTTCAGTGTATTCCGCTGTTGTAAGGTTCTTTCTTGACGGTCACTCACGAGATACGTCAAAAGGAAAGTGAAATGTTTTCTTAAGAAGAAAACAAGAAGAACATGACCAAAATAAAAGTGGGTGGAACTGTTGAATATTTAAGTTTTAGATGTCAACAAACTAATTGTTGCCGTCGATACTCAAGGTAAGTCTAAATTTTCGCATAATATGTCCTCATTCAGCGCTATTGGTGCAGATTTTAGCATAATTATATCGTTTTTCTATCTCTTTTCTGTTTCAGCTAAAACTGCAGTGGAGGAATATCCGGAAAGTGATTACTACTTGAAACATCATCAGGTAAAGATTAGTTTTTTTTTCTTTTTGTTGTGATCTCTTTCTTGTTTTGATATTTCCATTCTGCAACACATCCGAAATGGTTGCTTTGTATTTCCAAGCTGGGAAAATCAATCGCATTTCTTTGTCGTTTCAGATTTTCGCATCGACGACCTGTACAGGAAGAGACTGAAGTGAATCAACGCAGAATACGACAGGTGAGTTTAAGTATCGTTATTTTTAAATCGAGAATGGTTACTGTGTGTGCTTGTGTTTTTTTTCGTTTTCTTAGGTGCCAGGTTTCAAGTCAGCAGCGGAGAAGACACCGATCGACTTCCCAGTAGTATCAGCCAACTCATAAGAGCTCGTCCCGAGTCTGGCTATAACCGTACAAGGGAGATAACATGGCCCTAGTTTGGCATTATATTTGTCGATTGCTGAAGATTGGCGAAAATTCCTACGGAAGACTGACTGTCCAACTTTGTATACGGGAGCAGCTGTTTTATATCTCAAATTGTAAGTTTTAGTCATTTTATCATAATTTTTCTTTAAATTTTTAGAAACAATATCGCGAATAAATTGGTTTGTTTTGACGTGCTGTGTCTGCCTATCAGTGTCCGAAATTTCCCCAACATCCCTGTCGATGCGATGTTCATCCCCAAAGTTTACGATTTCGTGGCCAAATAACGTTTTATAAGGAGAAAATCCTGTGGCACTATGAGGTGTACTATTCAGGGCGTGTTCTATTTCTGAGATGCGCGTATCCCATAGCGTCTGATCAGACCTCACATAGGTCCTGATGCAGGCGTTTATTGTTCGATTTAGCCTTTCTACTGGATTAGATTGGCTGTGATAACGAGAGTTGGTCCAGTGACGAACCTTGAATCTGTCGAGAAAAGCCTTAAAGTCCTTCGAGAGAAATGTGGACGCATTATCTGAAATGAGGCATTCTGGTGTAGAATACCGACGGAACAAGTTTTCTTCGAGTAGTTTACAAACTATTGGAGTGGATATTTTTCTGACGGGAAACAAGAGGCTAAACTTAGAAAAAATATCCATTACGACCAGAAGGTGCACATTTCCTTGTTTACTTCGCGGAAGTGACTGGATAAAATCTAGTCCAATGATTTGGAATGGTTTCGTGGCAATTCTAAGGTTGCCCATCGGGGGGTGTTGGGATTGATTAGATGGCTTACATTCTTTGCAAAGATTGCATTTTTTAATGTATGAACGTACATGTTGTGCCATTTTGGGCCAAAAATACAATTTTTTAATTTTTGCCAGGGTCTTCTCGTACCCCAAGTGTAAGGAATCGTCGTGATTTTCAGTTAGGATTTGCTCTTGTAGGTCAGGGGGGACGCAAATTTTCCACGAAAATTGGTAGTCGGTACTGGGTTCATTGGAGGACATAAATTTCTTAAGGATGCCATTTTCTATCCTGTAATCTTTATTGCTTTCAGGGTCTTTGTTGACGTTCGCGACCATGGACAGGTACCAGTTAGACTGACCAGGTACCGAATGCAGTTCTTCAACCGCGCGAGATAATGCATCTGGTACGATGTTATCGGAACCACGTCGGTGTTTGATCTCGAAATCATACCGCTGTAATTCGATGCTCCATCGACACAGTCTGGAAGAGGTTCGCCAACTACTTCTCAGGATATATTGTAATATAAATGTGAATTTAATTCAGTGTTCCTACTAATACATACATGTGCATTGTCGTAGGGATATTTTATGTTCAGCTAGATAGAAACTGCGCCAGTCCTCACTTGCTACTCAGCCTACACGGTGCACTTTTATATTCGTGCTTTAATAAAACTATCGTCTTTAAATGGTTGTAGACGCGTTTTATTACATGGTGTCAGAAGTGGGATATTGTTGAATATCCCACCAGTGAGTTAAAGTGCTTTTAAAACAAACAGTTTTGAGGACATTTCGGTAGCGGAGAAAACGAGGTTTGATCAAAGATGGCGTCTGGATTCGATTCGCGTTTGCCACAGCCACTTGATGCAGCCAACCTCTCAAACGAGTGGCCCCGTTGGAAACAAGCATTTGCGATTTATTTACGGGCGAACAACAAAATGACCGAAAGTGAAGCGAATAAAGTCGCAACGTTCTTGTGGTTAATCGGTCCTCGTGGAGTAGAAATCTTCAATACACTCTATCCGAACGATGGCAGTGCGGACGCCATGTTTGGTCCTGCCGCTGAAGGCGAAAATGGAGACGGTGACCAGAATGAGACACACACACTAGCACAAATAATCTCAGCGTTCGACGACTATTGTATGCCACGGAAGAATGTGGCGATGGAGGCCTTCAAGTTCAACCTCATCGAACAAAAGGAGAAGCAGACTTTCAGTGAATTCGAAACAGCTTTACGCACACAGGTACAATATTGCGATTATTCGTGTACAAATTGTCAAACCCCCTACTCTGATCGCATGATTCGTGATAGAATCATTATTGGAGTACAAGATAAAAAACTGCAATTGAAGCTGCTTGATGGTAAGGACGATCCGCTGGGAAAGGTGACCGAAACATGCAAGATTTTCGAAGCAGCATCGGAAAATAGGTTACTGTTAGATCGAAAAAGCGGATCCTTGGAAGTTAAGGCGGTGGAACTCAAGCATACCGAAGATGATGCTCTACAGGTGGCATCCTTGAACCGCAACTTGTGCTACAATTGCGGCAAACCCTATCAACGAGGTCATCGGAAGCATTGTGCAGCAATTCGGGCCGCTTGCTTCAGCTGCAACACAGTGGGGCATTTCGCCAAATTTTGCCGCCGTCGAGAAGGTGCGAATCAGGTGGTCGAAGCTGAGCAATCCACAAGTCGAGGCCACCAAGCATCCTGGCAACCGAACAGGACCAACAAGGCAACTTTAATCGGAGGAACAGGCAACCGGGTCAACAGGGCGACCCCATCCAGTGATGTCAAAAATGCAATAAACTCGTTGAACTGGGCTGACGCAGGTAAGCTTATTAGTAAGGTCGACAATGCACAAATATTTAAAAACTATTTCCCTATTGATTCCTACAGAATAATTTCTAATTTGGATACTAATAGTCGCTTTGAGAGATGGAAAAAAATTTACTATATCAAAGATTTGCCAGTACATTTCAAGTTGGACACAGGTTCCGATGTTAACTGTGTACCGCTCAGTTTGTTAAAGAAAGTTGAAGTCCCCTTACAAAATTCAAATGACGGTCCAGTGTTTGATTACAGCAACAATAAAATAAACATTTTCGGAAAAGTTGAGCTGCCTTGTTTCGACCCTTTGACGAATGTTACTCAAACCGCCAAATTCTTAGTGGTGGATAATGCCTTAGAACCACTTCTTGGACTACAAACGTGTAGTGAGTTTGGGTTGATAAAACGTTTATGCAAACTCTCTAGTCTAGATATCCCATCTAATAAAAACGATTTTGTTAGTAGGTTTCGAGATATTTTCGAAGGTTTAGGGAAATTTCCTGGTAAAAACTCTATTGTTTTAAAACCTAATTCCGTTCCACAATTGCACTATAAAAAAAGAATACCTCTTGCTCTACATGATCGAGTTAAAGAAGAATTAAAACTCATGGTTGAAAAGGGTGTAATTTCTCCAGTAGATTATCCAACAGATTGGGTTAGCAATATGCAAGTGGTGGAGAAGCCTAATGGCAGCTTGCGAATCTGTTTGGATCCGAAACCTCTAAATAAATGTATCAAAAGAGAGCATTACTTAATTCCAACACAAGAGGATTTACTAAATCGTTTGTCTGGTAAACGGGTATTCACGGTCATGGACCTGAGCAGTGGATTTTGGCAAATGGAGCTTGATACCGAGAGTTCTAATTTGACTACCTTCATGACTCCTTTTGGGCGTTTTCGTTGGAATAGGGTTCCGTTTGGCTTAAATAATGCTCCGGAGATGTTTCAGCGACGAATGGTCAAGATTTTTGGGGATATTCCCGGTGTCGAAATTTATTTCGATGATGTCGTAATTGCCGGTGAAAATGAGACTGAACATGATCATATTTTATCTGAAATAGTTGTACGAGCTCGAGAAAATAATGTCAAATTTAATTCTGACAAATTGCAGTTTCGTCAAGAACGAGTTAAGTTCATGGGTCATTTGATTGGTCAAAATAAAATTTGTCCGCTTGATAAAGATGTTCGTGCAATAACGCATATGCCAAAACCAAAAAACGTTACCGATGTTTCTCGCTTGTTGGGGTTACTCAAGTATTTGGCTAAATTTATCCCCAATTTGTCGAAGCGCACTACTCATCTTCGTAGCTTGACTCACAAAGGTGCTAAATGGGAATGGAACGATAACCATAACAATGAGTTTGAAGATTTGAGAGAGTCATTGGGGAAACCACCTATTCTTTCTATGTTCAATCCCACAAAGCCATGCAAAGTACAAACCGATAGTTCGAAAGATGGTTTGGGATGCGTACTCCTACAAGAAGATGGTCCTATAGCTTTTGCTTCTCGCACGTTAACTCAAAGTGAGCAAAGGTGGGCTCAAATTGAGAAGGAACTGTTGGCAGTTCAATTCGCTTGCACACGTTTCCACAATTTTCTGTATGGTAGAGACTTTGACGTGGAATCAGATCATAAACCGCTAGAAAGTTTAATTAAACGAGATATTGATGATGTAACACCACGACTGCAAAGATTGTTTCTGGCACTTCTTAAATATCCAGGTTTGAACCTTGTGTATGTGCCAGGTAAACAAGTCTTAGTCGCCGACTGCCTTTCACGTGCGTCTTTGCCAAATACTGAAGATGTAGACGAAAAACTTGAATGTGTCGTTCATTCATTAACAAAACGCGCATGTATGTCCAAAGACAATTACGATCGTTACATTAAAACTCTTGAAAACGATGAGAGGTATTTGCGTATTGTTAGGTGTAGAGAATATTGTAGATAGATAGGTAAATGTTACTTTCATTGAAATCAGTTTAATTGAACTAATGAGTTAGCAATATTCAAAAGTCGTATGAACGACCCTGTATGATTGTTTGATCGATTTTGTGAACATCGATTCTGTTGTCAAGAATGATGGATAGAATAGAAGAGAGAATACTAGTACTCGAGAGTATAATATATGTATGAGAGAGTGAGAGAAAGCGAGAAGCTGGAACAGAATAGGTGTCGGGCGTAGATATAGGAATGAGGAGTCAGTTAATAGAGCGAGCTTTAAAGGTACAGATGATTCGAAGTGCTTGTGTGGAAAAACGTGTATTTAAGGAAGTGAAATTGATTAAAAAAAAGAGAAAAAAAAATTTGAAGCAAACGTGTCCGAATGAGGCGACGATCAGTCACGACAATGGCGTGGTTGGTAGACGAGCGAGAGTCTTTCGAACAGGTATGTTTAATTCAGAAGAAAACTTAAAAAAAAACACAGTATGGTTCACTTTGTGACGATGATTCTAAATGGCGGCCACGTATAAAAAATGAGTGGTAATCCAAATTTCATAGAAGGACGAATGAGAACTATGTGAAGCAAAACTTTTTTCGATCTGTCAAAAAAAAAGTTTGATTGTTGCAATTAATAAATTAAATAAATAAACAAATTAAGCGTTGTTTTTGTGTTGTTTCTTGTGGAAGCTGGAATTCTTTTTTCAATGGTATGAAAATAATCACAAAAAGTGAGAATTATAAACTTGGTGTATGTTTTCTGATAATTCATTTTACCCTAAGTGCAATGAGCATTAAAAAAGTGGGGCTTTGAAACCAAATTTTCAGGGTAGATGATAAAGTGTTAAAATGTGAATTATTTCAAAAACAACAAAAGATGAGTCTAATTAAAATGAAGGAGGCTACACTTGAAAGGAATATTTAAGATCAAATTTTCACAAAAAAAAAATTAAAGTTGATTTATGATGTTGGTTATGCTGTGATGAAAAAGTCCCCAAAGAATTGGATTTTTGGAAATCATATGTTGTAAAAGTCCTTTCAGGGATAATAGTTCCTAATAGGTACAGCACATTCTTAATTGATTACGTGGGAAAGGTTAAAAAAAACGAAACTAAAATTAAAGTAGAGAGATAACAAATTTAATATTATAGGCCTGTTATGGTTATGTTTAGTCTCTAGTAGGTAGAGCCAATTGTGAATTGAATATAATAAAGTCAATTCAGGAGTGGAAAAGTCCCCAACGGTTGGATGAAAAAAAAAAAAGTCCTGTTAGGGTTCATGACGGTCCCTAATAGATGAAACTAATTGAATTGAATATGATGAAGTCAAGAAATCAAGGAAAGAGTTGATAAAACATGTAAGTATTCAAGAGTTAACAGCCAAAAAGTGAACCGTCTACAATGAAAAATTACGTTTCAAGAAGCTAAATTGTGAGTCATTAGTGAGGATTGAAGAGTAAAAACTCAAGACCCAATACAAAGAGTAATATTGTAAGATCATAAGAGCCATGAAGACGTAGAAGAAGAAATAAAGTCCTGTGTTTGGTGAATTACAGTCCCAACAGGTTAAGTTCAGTAAAAATTAAGTCCTGCTTTGGGTGAATAACAGTCCCAACAGGTTGAATTGAAAAAAAAAAACGAAGTCCTGCTTTGGGTGAATAACAGTCCCAAACAGATGGATCTGATAAAAATGGAGTCCTGTTTTTTGGTGAATTACAGTCCAAACAGGTTGAGTTGATAGAAATGAAGTCCTGGTTTTGGGTGAATAACAGTCCCAACAGGTTAAGATCAATAAAAAATAAAGTCCTGCTTTGGGTGAATAACAGTCCCAAACAGGTTAAGCCGATAAAAATGAAGTCCTGTTTTTGGGTGAATAACAGTCCCAACAGGTTAAATTGAAAAAAAAATGAAGTCCTGCTTTGGGTGAATAACAGTCCCAAACAGGTTGATCTGATAAAAATGAAGTCCTGTTTTTGGGTGAATTACAGTCCAAACAGATTGAGTTGATAAAAATGAAGTCCTGCTTTGGGTGAATAACAGTCCCAACAGGTTAAGTTCAATAAAAAATAAAGTCTTGTTTTGGGTGAATAACAGTCCCAAAAAGGTTAAGTTGATAACAATGAAGTCCTGTTTCTGGGTGAATAACAACAGTCCCTACAGGTTAAATGAAAATAAAAATGATGTTCTGCCGTGGGTTAGTAACAGTCCCAAGCAGATTAAGTTGATGAAAGTATATAACAGTGGCTGAATAACAGTCCCAAAAGGTAAAATGAAATGAATACCTACTGACTTAGTGTGACAGTCCAAACTGATAAAGTTGAAGAAGAGGAGGAGTTCTCAGTTTCAAGTTTCAGTACCTTGGAACCAAGAGCCAAGAGGAAAACAGGAAAATAAGAATGCAAATATTCATAACTCTAAACAAGAGATAATGTTCAAGTTTTAAAAAAACTATGAAAAGCGTTAAAAGAAAAATATACGCACAGCGTAAATATATCCCGGTTCAAGAGTCAAATGTTAAGTATCATGGATTGGAAGTCAAGAAATAGACATCGAAAAAGTTGTAAAAAAAAATAGATTCGGAGATTGAGAATAGAGAGCCAAGCATAAATTCAAGAAAAACAAGTAGAGAGTATATAGAGAGACAAAGTGAATGGTGAAAACTAAATATTGAAAAGTAAAAAACAAAGGCAAAGACTTACAAACAAAGAGTAAAAATAGAAGAACAAAAAATTAAAAAAATAAATACCTGGTAAAAGTAACGGTAAAGGACGAAATCTTAGAAATAAGATAAACATGAAAATACGGAGAGTGCAAGCAACGATTATAGAAAAATAATAAGAAAAAAACTTAATAATTTAAAAGAAACAGGATGGATAGTTAAGAATATGGAGGTAGACGTGAAGAATAAATAGAAAATAGTAGTAAGTAAAGGGCAGAGTTTTATTAATAAATAAGAGGATTGAAAAGTTCTGAATAAGGATTCAAGAATCAAAAAATTGGAGGCAAAAAAAAAGGAATAGCCAATTATTTAAAGACAAGACAGCTTAACAGTTTATGTGTTAAAAGTAAAAATCACGTTTTGTACTAAGTAGCATGACGTAGAAGTCATGCAAGAGGTCGGTAAAGAATTAATTGCCTAATATCAAATCAAGAGACGTAAGAAGAGAGTATAAAGAATAGTGAATGGTGAAAATAAAGCCTGAAAAGTTAAGGAGGAAAATAAAGACTAATGAACAAGGAGTAAAATTTAAAAGAATAAAAGAAAAAGAAGAGTAAATTATTTGGAGCAAAAAGTAATTAGTAAAGAGTAGAGAGTAAAAAATACAACGTCTTCAGAAGAGAGTGAAGATGTTAGGCAGAGGATTGAGAGTAAACCATAAAGAGTAGGCAGAAAGGATAAATTAGGATATAAGATCGGAAAAAGATAAAAAAATTTGAAGAGTTAAGAAAAAAAAAGTTAAGCTTTAGAAATAAAAAGTAAAAAAAAAGTATAATGCAAAGAGTAAACAAAAAAGAATTTATAGAATAGGGGAAAGTATTGAGGAAAAATGGTAAATTATAGAGAGTACTTTTAAAAGCAATAAAGAAGCGATGTGATGTCAAGAGCAAAAAGAAGGATGATTTAAAAACAGCTTAAGTGAAGAGAAAAAAAGAAGTAAAGATTGTAGAGTGAAGCAAAAATAGAAAAAAGTAGTTATTAGAGAATAAAAAGGTAAAAACAACAAAGAATGAAGAAAACAGAAAAAGTGAACAACAAATAGTGGAGCGTAAAAAGTTAAGAATGAAGAGTTAAGAGTTCAAAGTAAAAAAAACTACTGTGAATAATGATTGGAGAGTTGAGCTAAGAGCATATTCATATTTATGTGGAGAATAGGTACTTCAGGTAATTTTAGTAAGAAAGTTAAGCGTCATAAGTTCAGAAAAAGTGAAGAGTGAATAATAAATGTAATAAAAAAAATAAGATTATTGAAGAGTGAAAAGTAAAGGGTAAAGAGTGTTGATTGAACAATAAAAGGTAGAGAGTAGAGAAAAAAGTAAAGACGGAAGAGTAAAGAATACAAAGTAAAGAGAAAACAGTTAAAAATAATGGAGAGTACATAGTAAAAAGTAGTGAGTTGTGAGAAAAAAAGTTAAAAGAATGAAGGGAATACCAAGGACTTGAGTGTAAAGAGTGAAGTAAAGAGTAACTAAATAGTAAGAAGGGAAGAGTGATAAGAGATTGATTGAAAGTTAAGATAAAAAAGTAAAGAGTAAATAATGGAGAATAAAGAGTCCATTTTAAAGAGCAAAGAATAAACAACAGGAAAATGTATTGCCGGAGTGAAGGGTGAAAAGTAAAGAGTAGAACGTAAGGAGTTAAAATCAAGAGTAAATTCAAGAGTAAATAGTAAAAAAAAAAAGAGAAGTGTAGAGTAAAAAGTGATGAGCATGTATCAAAATGTTAAATGTAAAAGAATAAGAAATCATGATTTGTGAATGAAGAGTAAAGTATAAAGACGAAGATATAGCTTGTAGAGTAAAGCAAGAAAAGAAAAAAGTAGTGATTAGGGAATAAAAAGGTAAAAAGAGTAGAGAATGAAGAGTTAGGAGTTCAAAGTAAAAAAAAAAGTACTGTGAATGAAGATTTGAGTAGTAGAGCTAATAGCATATTCATAGTTTCGAGTAGAATAGGTACTTCAGGTAATTTTGGCGGAACAATTGTTTTAAATAATTAAAAAATAATCGATAGATCTTTTCAATTCAATCAAGATAATGAATAGTAAAAGAAACATACTTAGAATTAAAAATAATAAAATTCTAGAAAAAAAACAGTTATGAGTTGGAGCGAGCAGGAAAAACGAATATGAAGAAAGAATGTGAATATCAAAGAGAAAGAGTAAAGCGTGGAGAGTGGGTAATGAACTGTGTAGGATATACAAAAGAGAAAAATTAAGATAAATTAGTAAAAAAATAACAAGTGAAGAACAAAAAGTCAAAATGAAAAAGAAAAAAAGTAATGGAGGAGGAATAAAGAAGAAAAAGGACAGAGTGAAGAGTGAAGAGAGAAAAGTAAACATTAAAGAGGAAGAAATGAGGAGTAAATGATGAAGAGTAAATATTAAGGAGATTAAGTTAGATTTAGTAAGGGAGCTAAGCGTCATAAGTTCAGAAAAAGTGAAGAGTGAATGATAAATGTAATAAAAATAAGAGTATTGAAGAGTGAAAAGTAAAGGGTACAGAGTGTTGATTGAACGATTAAAGGTAGAGAGTAGAAAAAAGAAGTAAAGAGGGAAGAGTAAAGAAGACAGAGTAAAGAGTAAACAGTTAAAAAAAAATGAAGAGTACATAGTAAAAAGTAAATAGTAGAGTGTAATGAGTTGAGAATAAAAAAAAACAATGTTAAAAGTATAAAAGGCATACCAAGGACCTGAGTGTAAAGAGTGAAAACTAAACAGTAAGAAGTTAAGAGTGAAAAGTGAATGATTGAAAGTTAAGATTAAAAAGTAAAGAGTAAATAATGGAGAATAAAGAGTCCATTTTAAAGAGCAAAGAATAAACAACAGGAAAAAGTATTGCCGGAGTGAAGAGTGAAAAGTAAAGAGTAGAGCGTAAGAAGTTAAAATCAAGAGTAAATAGTAAAAAAAGACAAGTGGAGAGTAAAAGGTGATGAGCATATACCAAAATGTCAAAAGTTAAAGAATCAGAAGTTATAAGTTATGAATAATGAGTAAGGTATAAAGAAGAAGAGTTAAGTATGAAGAGTAAAAAGTAAATGAATAAGAATTTTGAATTATAACCTAAACAGAAACGAATAAAGAGTGAAATATTATTAATATACAATGGAGATTACAAAGACAAATGTTATTAATAAGTATTGAACAGCAAAAAGTATAGAGTTAGAAGTTAAAAGTAAAGTTTCAATAATAAAGAGTAAAAAGCAAGTACCTAGTAGAAATGGACAAAGAATATAACTAATAGGTAAAGAGCAACGAATAAAGAATACAAAGTAAACAAAAAACTAAAACATAAAACAATGGAAGTAGAGAACAAAGAGTCAAGAGTAAATAGTAGGTAGAAAAATAGCAAAGAGACAAAAATAGAAAATAAATAGTGAATATGGAAGAGTAAAAAAAAAAGAGATTGAAGCGCAAAATTAAAGAGTAATATTGAAAAGGAGTTGGGAGTAAAGAAAAAAAAAACAAGTATTCGGTATACTTAAAAATGTAAACATTAGAGAAAAAACGGAAAGAAGGTACAAAGTTTTGGTAAAATATTATTCGAACGAGCCCAATATTTTTTTTAAACATTATATTAATAAGCAACTGGAACGACATATGTAAGATTTTGTTTTGTGCAAAGCTTTTGACGTATATTTATAAGATATAAACAGAGGATTGAACAAAATCATAAGTTTGAGTATGTTTTCATTAGCAACATGGCGATCTCTTCAAAGTTACTAGAACAAAATAAGATTTAAAATGATATAGTAGATAATATATCGTTAATAAATACATAAAAAAATATTTATCGAATATAAAATTTTGCTTTTTAAACGACAACGTATAGAATAATTGGCGATTTAGTATATGAAGTTGACAAGTAAGAGTACAGGTAGAGGCGAATGTAGAGAATATTGTAGATAGATAGGTAAATGTTACTTTCATTGAAATCAGTTTAATTGAACTAATGAGTTAGCAATATTCAAAAGTCGTATGAACGACCCTGTATGATTGTTTGATCGATTTTGTGAACATCGATTCTGTTGTCAAGAATGATGGATAGAATAGAAGAGAGAATACTAGTACTCGAGAGTATAATATATGTATGAGAGAGTGAGAGAAAGCGAGAAGCTGGAACAGAATAGGTGTCGGGCGTAGATATAGGAATGAGGAGTCAGTTAATAGAGCGAGCTTTAAAGGTACAGATGATTCGAAGTGCTTGTGTGGAAAAACGTGTATTTAAGGAAGTGAAATTGATTAAAAAAAAGAGAAAAAAAAATTTGAAGCAAACGTGTCCGAATGAGGCGACGATCAGTCACGACATTAGGTACGTTCAACAAGGTTGGCCATCGTATCATACATTGGATGATCTAAGTCAACGTTTTTATAAGTATCGCCATGAATTGCATTACGAAAATGGTCTATTATTTAAAGATCATAGATTGGTTATTCCAAACGAACTCCAAGGTCTTATCTGTAAATGGCTTCATGCCCCTCATCTAGGTGTTGAGAAAACACTCGCTCGTGCAAGAATGCAATTCTTTTGGCCTTGCATGACCAATGATTTGAAGGAATTGGTAGAGAAATGTGTGGTGTGTGAAAAGTTTAAAAGAGCCAACCAGAAAGAACCTCTTGTTCAAGACGCAATAGCCGAGTACCCATTTCAAAAAGTTTCAACTGATTTGTTCGAATATGGCGGGCGAGACTGGTTGGTTGTGATAGACGCATATTCGGGTTTCATCTGCAGCGAAAGGTTACAAGATAAAACCATGGCCAGTGTATGTAAGGTTTTCGAAAGATTTTTCAATAGCTATGGTTACCCTTCCCAGATACGTAGTGACAACATACCATTCAACTCACTTGAATACGAGAAATATGCAAACAAAAATAACATACTGCTACAATTTTCTAGCCCTCGATACCAGCAAAGCAACGGACTTGCCGAGAAAGGAGTGGCAATAGCAAAAAACATTCTTAAGAGGTGCTATGAAGAAAGGGATGTAGATCAATATCAATATCGCCTACTTGAGTACAATACAACCCCAATTGCAAGCATGCAAATGTCTCCAAGCCAACTATTCTTCGGAAGACAAGTTAAAACTCGTATGCCAATCAATGAATCTTTGTTGGTAAGGACAAGTGTCGACAATTCGCTTGTTCGGCTAAAACACGTTCAAAAGAGAATAAACCAAAAAACGTATTATGACCGATCTACTAAGCCGTTACCTTTGTTAAAAACTGGCCAAAAAATTATGTTCAGGAAGAACTGTCGAGAGTGGCGTTATGGAACAGTGATCCGTGATGTCAATGGTCGTTCATATATAGTGCGTGATAGCTTCGGAAATCACTTCCATCGTAATCGTCGATTTATATCCCCAACAGTCAATAACGAAGATATCCAAGAGGAGCTCATTGAAGGTCTAATTTTGCCAAGCGATAGAAATCCATCTTCCTCAGAGGTCGTATGTGTGCCAGAGGGAACTGAAGATTTTGTTCATAAGAGTACGACTGATTCTACTCCTAGTTATCCCGATTGTAGAAGTGACACAGACGAATCTGAATTTTTAGGATTTAGCGATACTGAACCAGATGATGAATCTCACTCGTCCAATGTTGCGGTCGAGTCCGCTGTCGGTCTCCCTATAACAACCCGGAGTGGACGATTGGTTGTACCTCCTAAACGTTATGGCCAGTGGCAATCTTAAACATTCCATCTCTTGAAAGAAAAAGAAAGCGTGTAATATAAATGTGAATTTAATTCAGTGTTCCTACTAATACATACATGTGCATTGTCGTAGGGATATTTTATGTTCAGCTAGATAGAAACTGCGCCAGTCCTCACTTGCTACTCAGCCTACACGGTGCACTTTTATATTCGTGCTTTAATAAAACTATCGTCTTTAAATGGTTGTAGACGCGTTTTATTACATATATGTCAGAGCTGAGGCATCAGCATAAAAATGGGGAATTTCGAACCTTCTACATAGCACCGAAACTTTTCTACCGATTTGAGAACGGCGAGTGCTTCCTTCTCGGTCGCACAATATCGTTGTTGAGTAGTTCCCAACTTTTGGGAGAAGTAAGCAACGGGCTTTTCACCTTCGTCATAGACCTGGGTTAAAACCCCCGCAATGGCTAGGTCGCTCGCGTCGCAGTGAATGCTAAAAGGCCTGCTGAAGTCAGGGTTTGCTAAAATAGGGGTGCTGATCAACAGCTCCTTTATTTGAACAAACGCTGCCTCAGCCAGGTCGTTCCATATAACGGATTTTGGCTTGCCTCTGAGAAGGTCCGTTAGGGGCTGTACAACTGCACTGAAGTTCTCAATGAATCTTCGGTAATAGTTGCACATCCCTAAAAACCTTCTCACGGCGCGTAGTGAGTTAGGTCTCTCATAGTTGAATATAGACTCCACCCTTTCGGGATTTGGTCGTAGTCCTTGTTGACTCAAAATGTATCCTAAATACCCTACTTCAGAAACACAAAATTTCGATTTAGAAGTATTTATAGACAAATTGGCCATGTTCAATCTGGATGCCACTTCACGAAGACGGGTCAGGTGTTCACCAAATGTGTCGCTTACCACGATGATGTCATCTAGGTAAACGAACACAAACGGTTCTAACTCGCCCCCGCCTAGTATGCGATCCATCAAACGGGCAAATGTTGCCGGGCTGTTGACAAGTCCGTAGGGCATCCTTCGGAACTGGAAGAATCCGCGGCCTAGGACTGAAAAAGCAGTATACTTTTTTGATCGGGGGTGCAGAGGAACTTGAAGAAAAGCTTTAGATAAGTCAATCGTGGAAATATACTTTGATGGACCAAGTCGACTAAGAATTCTATCTGCATGTGGGAGTGGGTAGGAGTCTCGAATGGTCAATTCGTTGAGTTTTCGGGCATCGATACAGAGTCTTACAGTGCCGTCCGTTTTATCAACGGGCACTAATCTTAACGACCAGTCACTGTAAGCTCTCTCTATGATCCCGCACTCCAGCATTCTGTCCAACTCGGCATTTATTTGGACTTGTCGTTTCGGCGATATTGGAAAGGGGTTTATGCGCACTGGTGGTTTCTTTTTAGCGTCTTCAGTCAGCTCGATACGGTGGGTAATTAACGGAGTGGCATCCAACTTATCATCTTCAGCGATTTCGAACATTTTCTTCACTACCTCCAAATCATTGCGTTGTTCATGCGAAAGTTCGAACGTCTCCTGTGAGCTATCAATTTCATCAACAGAGATTGACAAAAGTGATGGTACGATTCCAAACTTGATCCAAAAATCGGACCCTAAGATCAATTTTTGTTTCAAGGCAGGAATAACCAAAAAATCTATCAACTTTGTTGAATTATTGAAGTTCACAGGAGCGCTCACATAACCTAACACTTTTAAATTTTGACCGTTAGCAGTACTGACATTCAAATCAACGGGATGGGTTTTCAAATGACACATTTGAATGAGCTTCGCGGCGCCTTTGCCTAATACTAGAGATGTACCGAATATTCGGTCGGCCGAATATTCGGCGCCGAATACCACGGAAAAACCGTTAAGCCGAATATTCGGCTCACCGAATAGTTAGGCTAAGTATTCGGCCGAATAGGCCGAATATCTACTACAGACTTATAAATTTTTCAATTTTTTTTGGATAATTCATAAAATATCCAAAAGTAATGTTGTAAAAACCACACAATCATTGAAAACTTATGATTTCAGCAGTTATTTACTAGGAAGAATGACCTTAAAGGGTTAAATTCCTATAAAAAGGAAAAACATGGTTTCAGTAAAACATCCAAGGTGTATCCGCGTATCTTTCACTAAAGATCGTGCAGGAGAATGCTCAACGGTATCGTTTTATACTTTGATTATAGTTTATTCCAGATTTTCTGGAGGTATATTCCGGCTTGCCCATAAATCCAGTAAAGAATCCAGATAAGTCTAATCTGGCCGAGATGTCCAGATATTGTTTAAAACTTCCCGAGTTTTGCTTGGGTTTTCAGATTATTTGCTAAATCAAATAAAACACTCAAATTCCTCTTTCTAAAATTTCAAATTTTGTGTTCAATAACGATTTTTCAAAAATTTCAAAATATACATAAATTTTGCCCTTTCTAATATTTTTTTTTCAAAAATCGTCCTGAATGCCTGACCGTGTGGATACGTGTGGTTGAAAGTATGGTATGCTTAAAGTTAAAGATCATCTATTTTTTCAACAACTCTTTTGAAAATATCACACTCAAATTCTACCTTCATCTAATTCAATATCAGAGATGCAATTGCAAAAAGCTTGGCATCTGTTTCGACATGTTTTATCCCAGATTTCACAGGAACGCAATCTCTTTGCTGAAAAACGCCCTAGAAGCGACGAGTCATCTGATGTCTTTTCAGTTATTGGTGACATTTTAAAAATCTGAATCCCTACTTGAAAAATATCTTGTAATACATCATCCGATAATATCATCTGGTTGAAAATTATCAACTAAAAACATGAGGGGTATTTATATGGAAGAAATAGAAAGCATTGAAATAATCGCTTATTTTTTTTTATTAAAAACTCAATAGAATCTTCGACCGAATATTCGGCCGAATATTCGTTTGGCCGAATAGTTGAAAAGGTCAATATTCGGTATTCGGCCGTTCGCCGAATACCACTATTCGGTACATCTCTACCTAATACACTCCTATTGGCTCCACTATCTAGAAGGCCGATAAGTGGAATGTCAAATATCGTGACCTGGGCAAATGGACGACCATCATTTTCTAAATCGAGTAACAACTCGTTTACTTCTGGGCTATGGTAATGGGTATAATCAGTTGGATTAACGAGTTGGTAACCTAATTGTACCAAATCTAAGGCTGGGCTAGAATTATTTAAGGGGTTTTCAAAATTTTGGTGAACTACTTGCCCTTTCAAGCAGTTTGTTGCTGGTTTTTTTCGCAAAACGGGCAATTTTTTGTCTCGACATTCATAAAACCGCAATTTCGGCAGAACACATGCGAAGGTTTGTCACATTCTTTGTAATGGTGACCTGGAAGTCTACAGTTGTAGCACCTTCCTTCGGGTAAAGGCGAATAGTTAGACAACAACATTTCAAGACCATCAGGCGAACGGTTCTTCCTAAGAGATTGATCAAAAGTGGACTTTTCTGAGACTGGATATTGTTTCTTTTTCTGATTTTCTTTCCAGGGTTCTGATTTTGGGTTTCCGTAGAAGACACGCGATTTCTGATAAGCGGTTTCGGCACCGTCCCGAATTTTCAACTTTGTTCCGGTCCTAATCTCATTAACCTGATTACGCACGCGAGGTTTTTCATCGGTTGGTTGATATTTGTACCAAAAAGTTTCATCTAGTTGTCGACCGATCGTTCTCAAATCTGCAAGATTGTCAACTTTCGAAGCTATGGCATATCCGCGGTAGTCTGCGCGCAAATTTCGAAAAATTATTTTAAATTTTCGTTTTTCAGATATCGTTTTGGTGAAACCATTAAATATTTTCTGCATTTCTACTAAATAGTTCTGAAATTTTTCTTTTGATCCCTGTCTCCGTGCAATCGCGCGCATTTCGCTATCGTGGTCGTGATCAGGCGACAAAAATTCGTTTTTTAATTCGCGAACTAATTGTTTCCACGTAGTAAATTCTTCGTTTTCACTGCCGGACATGAACCAAAGTTTTGCTTGACCGCGGAATAGATGTATTGCCGAACGAAATAGATCTTGTTGGGAAATATTCTCTGAATTTGCAGTAAACTCAACCTCTCGAATGAATCTCATTAAATTTTGGCCGTTATCTCTCCCATCGTACCACAGATTCCAATCGGAAACTGGCCGGCCCCTACGCGGATGAGTTTCATGACGGGGTCTACGATCGCGACGAACAGGAATCGAGATACTAGAATCCGAATCAGATGGTAAGACCCAGTCTTCATCTGAGTCGGAACGTTGCCTTCGCGGTGGAACTCGATTATCTTTACTCATTCGAATATGCTTAACGTAACGTTCGTCTATTTCTGAATCCGGTAATCGTGCGTAATTGGTTTGCATTGATTTCAACTTTCGCGGTTGGACTCGCGATTTGACCGCATCGCGACCTACAGCTCCTTCTTCGTAACTTTCTTCTCCCCCACTCATCGTATTATCACTCTCCTGCGACGAACGAGGGTTTCTTTTCTTTTCGGAAGATTTCTTAGGTGAGCTTGCGATCTGACTGAGCGAAAGATTAAGATTCGACAAGGACTTGGCAATGTTCACCAACAGTTCTGACTGAACTCTCTGTAACGTGCCAATAGGAGAAAAGTGAGCTTGGAAATACCTGCTAATTAAAACCTGTAGCTGGTCAAGATCTTTCAGATCTGCCTCTTGCTCCGCAATTTCCTGGGCTTTGGCACACCTGGCGAAATAGTGAGCTAGTCTCGTTTTGAGCGTTTCGAGAATCCCGTCAAAATGCACCCTGTTCTCAAGAATATCCGCTATGTTCTTCACTTCGGAATCTATTAACTGGATTTCTTCATCTACGGACTTTTCCCAGCGAGAATGATCGATATCAGGCCTAGATTCATTCCGCTCGACCTTGAGACGATCCTTTAGGCGTCTCATTAACGCAGCTCTTGAATCCTTTTCTGCAAATGGGACAGCTCTTATAGTCAGCTCATATTCCATCTCCTTTCGTGCTAAATGATGAGCGGAAAAATTCGCATATGTGTTTTGTATTTCTGAATCCATTTTTATTTAATTTTTTTGGTACTAAAATATACAAGAAATATATTACCACCAATTGTAAATTTCAAACACTATGAATAAATAAATTTTTAAATAACTAAGTAATAAATAAATTGTAAACACTATAATAACCAAATTTTCAACACTAAATTTTTGATACACATTCCACAATAGATAAACTTTTAACTGTGATCAGTACATGAACTTCAAACACTCTGTAATTACAAAATACGTGCGGCAATTCCAATTCTTACAATCGTTCACAGGACGATTCGGTCCTAATCAGGAACTGATTTTCGTTCCTCTCCGGGGAATGGGAAAATGTAAACAGTTTGTACTTTTTCTTTTTATGTGGGCGCCAGAAATGTAACTTGACAGCTACACTCAGTGGGTGGGGAACATGGGAAAGGGAAATTATGCTAGGAACTCAGGATCGTATGCGACTGCTTTCTTTTAAACCCGAGACACTTTCCTCCGGAGAACTCAAATAAGGGAAATCACCAAGAATCAGATCAGACAGGGACGTAGAACCGGGTGGGTACTTCGCATGATGCCATTCGGGTCAAACTATTACATTTAGTTACACGCGAAATAGAGCTGGTAATTTCTAGTCTGGACTGCTTTAGAAATGAAGTTTTGGGGGAGGCTCATTCAGCCTTAAACGTTACCACGAAACAATAAATAATGTAAAGGGATTAAAGTTACTCTACCAAACAGAAATCCTATAGGGTTCAACTTAACATGATTTGGGTTTATTCATAATAATGTTCCCTACATACGTCACACATTAATACTTGCGGTTCGTTTGCAACTCGGCAGGTAGATTAGTTGTTTTCGGCATTCCGTTGAACCCGATGTACGGCAGATGTTATTTTCGGTTCGGCTCGTTGAATCGATGCGGAAATATTGCAGCACCGTTCAAGGTACCATTGGCTCTTTTCCGGCGTCCCGGAAGAGCCAACGACCAGCAGTACGATCGTTCTCGTGTAGTCTCGGATTTTGCCACGAGGGACGTACTTGTTGTCAGTCGTTCGATGTATCGGATTATTGGCGTTCCGATTTCTTTCTGCCCTGTTTTGTTATCGGCTGCGTCGCGTGCTGGTACAAATAGACGAAAACACAAAAAAGGTCCTCTTGGACCTGCCAAAATCGGTTATGATATCTGTGACGTATTGTTTTAATGTGCACGTGTTTTACATTTTATGTTATGGTTTTCTTATAATAATTTACCTTTTTAACGTAGTGTTTCTGTAGAATTTTGTTGTACACTCAATGTGGTCGGTGTGTTTTTAACCACTTTTTTATCTATTTATGTGTATATACATTAAGTTTTAACATGTTACATTTAATTTCACAATATTTTACTAACCGTACTTTTAGTTTAACGTTAGCCCTTTTAAATAGGATTTTAACTTCTAATTTTTGTAAGGCTTGACTTTTCCTTGCTTCTATCTGAAATAGTAGAATAACTTTTAAAACATTTACATCACTTTTTTTTAACAACTACGAAATTACAATTACACGACGCGCACTTCCGTTATCTAGAACGTTCACAGGCAGAAAGAACAAGCTCTGTATGGACGAAACGTGACAAGACTCAAATACTTTCGACCGACACACATACGCGTTCATTAAATTTTACTCGAGTGTGTCGCTCTCCGAGTGATATCACTTCCCCGGTACGAACCCTGCCTAAACCCGACGCCCATGGATAACCCCTAGAGGAAAGTGCCTGCGTTTAGGCGTTTTTGGAAAAGGGAATTGAAATGACTGTTGTAGTTTTCACCACGGAGTATAGGAGTTAGGCGATTTTGTGACGGAGTTGCATAGAAATAAGTAACAAACTGTTACAAGGTTTAGTTGCTTTTAAGCTCGGCCAAGCATGCCGTAATTGAACCGGTAAGTGGAGACGATATTCTAAGTCAAGATTGGAATTTCTTTTTATTTATCGCGCATACTGGTACTTATCTGCCTGAAATATAAACTCCAAACGAGTTAGCTGAACTTTCTAAAAAACTTTTCCCCTGTCAACGGGGAACGTGCAAAATTAGATTTTTTTTTTACAAAGTGCCATATTTTTTTGTTCAACAGTAATTTTATCACATACTTTGGTGATCCAAAAAACGATAGCGCTAGTAACTTTTAAAGAATGTGATTGGGGCCTATAGGTAGCAGAACCAGGAATTGAAACAGATGATTCCCATGGTTGTTGACTGTTTGGACGGAACCGATCTATCCAGTTTTCTGGCCGTGGACATTACCCTTATCCTGGCTACGCAAATTAAGATGCCTTTTTTAACAAGTTAGAAAAGAACCTCAATTTGTTTATTTCCGTAATTCATGTTTCTTGCAGATGTTATCGATATTTTGTTCCGAATATATAGTCAATGGAAAGGTGCACTTCGTGATGACTGTGTCAATGGATTAAAAGATTTTAACGAAAATCGTCTGTAGAGTTGACGCTGAACGAGCAGCGGCGAGCACAGATCCGGGATCCGCTGTGGACGACCTACACAGTAAATGAAAATTACCGAGTTCGGTAATTTTTTTACCGAAATCCTAACATGTGTAAATCGTTAAACTGTTCGGTAATTTTTCCGGTAAAAAATAAACGAACATCGGTAAATCGACTCTTCATTTACCGATGTTCGTTTATTTTTTACCGAAAAAATTACCGAACAGTTTAACGATTTACACATGTTAGGATTTCGGTAAAAAAATTACCGAACTCGGTAATTTTCGTTTACTGTGTATGTTAGCTTCTAGCACGACATCCTCGATGACTACATGAATAAGGTATTGTATTTTTTATGGTTATAAATTAATTCAAAAAGTAATTTGAAAAGGTTTATCAAAGATAAATAAATTTTATTATTTTTCGCTTCCTTCAAAACTAACAATCTGGATCTGTTCTCGGACCTCTATTTTTTACTATTTATTTAAATGATATTGCTGCTCTACCTCTTAAAGGTGTTCTTCGATTATTTGCTGACGATTCTGCGTTCTTTTACAATAACACTAGCCCTGAAGAAAACGATAATAATCTTTGTTCTGACCTCACATTATTGAAAGACTATTATCGCATAAATAAGTTGACTTTGAACATAGAGAAATCAAATATATTAATTTTCAAAACGTCTCAAAGATGCACTCCAAATTCCTTAGAAATCACCAAAACTAATTTTCCTAGTCTTAGAGTTGTGACAGAATGTAAGTATTTAGGAGTTATCTTAGATAATCTTCTAAATTGGAATTCGCATATAGACAGCCTTCTACATAAACTAAATAAAACAATAGGTATAGTTTGTAAAGTCAAACATAAAATTTCGCCTTATATTCTTCAAACTATTTACTTCTCTCTTTTCCATTCTCTACTAACCTATCTTATTTCGTCTTGGGGTAATGCTTGTAATTCTCGACTCGATAAACTTCAAGTTGCTCAAAACAAAATACTACGCATTATTAATAATCTGCCATACCGTAGTCATTCTGCCGAACTGTACAATATCAAAAACAACATTATTCCTGTTAGAGGCCTGTATATTTTGCATATATGTAGTTTCATTTATTTAAGCATTACAAATAGTACTCACTGCAATATATCATTCAATCGTACTAGTCATCAATATTCAACGCGTAACAGAAATATGTTAGATCGCCCTTCAATCAGTTCTTCAATTGGAGAACGTTCCTTAGCCTTCAGAGGTGTAAAGTTGTTTAATTTTCTTGAAGAGACATGTGGGCCTTTTAATAATTATACTCATTTTAGAAAATCTGTCAAACAATTCTTACTGAATCCAGAAGTGTCATCAACACTTTTAAAGTCATACAATATTTTTTCACTTTAACTTAATTTAAAAAAAAAAACATGTTCATAAATTTATCGTGATAAGTTATTTTTATTGTTATTCTTGTTATTTTTTTTTTATCGTTGAATCTATCAATTTGATTATATTTTTTATTTTATTATCACTCGTCAGTTATTAGTTTAGTTTCCTAAATATACGCAGTTTGCTTTATATTCACCATACAACTCCTTAAAGGGCAATGCCATTGGAGTTTTAAAACAAATCTCATGTATGTAATGTATTTGTTATGTTGTAAATAAATAAATAAATAAATAAATAAATAAACAATTCTTATTGCTATAGGTACCTGAACTGCTGAAAACAAAATTTTTCCTAGACATCACCTTGCTGTGGTCTACGCCGGACGAGATCAGCAGAATCAAGGCTGACATTACCCAGCTTACCACCCTCAGCTGATCCTTAGGTAAAACTCGAAACTGGAGAGGTTTATGTCGAAAAATATTGTTCTGTAGGTTGCGATGTTCGATAACAATGTGTTCAAGTAATTTATTAATAAATGGAATTTAGAAATTAAAATTTATTAACAGCTTTGATTTATGAAATTAATTGGTCGTCGTAAATGAAGGTAAGTGTTTTGTCATAATCATTTCCATGAGTTTAGTTGTTCCACCTCAACTCAAAATATTCTTCTTTTTAAGGTCTATATTTATTGAATATTTACCGAAAACTGCTAAATTTTAGGTTATCATTACCGGAAATAGTAAAACGTTCAGTAATTTCAGCCTAAGATGCACAGCGCATAACGCGAGATGATCAGTGTCTCCAGATGACACTTGAAACGAAATTTGTTTATTCTGATGAGCACAGATGACTCAATTATTTTTGTTTTGGCCTTGTTTTTTTTAAACTAGCAACAGCCATTTTTTATTACCCATGATATCATAATACTCAATAAGGCATTTCTACCGACGGGAAAGACGAGATCCTGAATAACAAAAAAAAACTATGAGGTTAACTATATGTAAAATGTTCGGCAATTTTTACCGAACCCTGGAAAACGTTCAGTAATTTAAGCTTAGGATGCACATCGCATAACATGGGATGGTTCGAGTCTCCAGAAGATATTTCAAGCGAGAAAATTTCTCTGAGGAACACATATGAATCTTGGAGGCTTTTTAAAATTGATGTTTTCGCATAAAGCGGAGATGTCTTCTGAAACGAAATTTTCGACATGTGTCATTTCTGTTCGGTCGGTATGAAGTATGACACGAGTCGAAAATTTCGAGATGACACTTTCGTTTTAGGCGAAAATATCGATTTGATGGAGCCTGGTCCATACACTGCCGGCCAAAAGTTTGGGATCACCCACTAAAAAACATGCAAATTTTGATCGTTCATATCTCAGCCGTCTTAGGACATATTGCAAATCTTCTGATCTCATTTGAAAGATAATGAGCAATAGCTATCTCGGAGGTATTTTGCCCAAATATAATGTTTTAGTTTTGAACTTAAAACTTAACCTAAAGTTATAACATTTACAAAAAATCGCACTCAATATTCAAAGCCGATCATCTCGGGATAGGGTAGACCAAATCTCAAAATTTGAGTGGCATTAGAATTCCTGTTCTTTACTTCTCAAAACACAATCAACAAATTTTGAGAAAAAAATCAAGAATGTATTTTTGATTAATAAAATAGACACTTGAGTTATCGTCCAAAAGTTTGGGATCACCTCTTTGTATGGTGATTTTGGGATCATTCTTATAAAAACATGCAAATTTATTTTATTCATATCTTTCTCATCTAACATCGTATTGCATATCTGAAGGGTTCATTTGGAAGCTTAGGATTTGTTGTGTTTTAAAAAATTAATTCAAAAATTGTATTTTAAGGTGAGAACTATAAAAAAAATCCGGAAACTTTCAAAAAAACAATTAATTTCAGGTGATTTTTTATGGTTATCACTTCAAAATGAATGAATTTATTAAAAAACAACAATTCCTTACCTTCCAAATGAACCCTTAAGATTTGCAATACGATGTTAGATGAGAAAGATATGAATAAAATAAATTTGCATGTTTTTATAAGAATGATCCCAAAATCACCATACAAAGAGGTGATCCAAAACTTTTGGACGATAACTCAAGTGTCTATTTTATTAATCAAAAATACATTCTTGAATTTTTTCTCAAAATTTGTTGATTGTGTTTTGAGAAGTAAAGAACAGGAATTCTAATGCCACTCAAATTTTGAGATTTGGTCTACCCTATCCCGAGATGATCGGCTTTGAATATTGAGTGCGATTTTTTGAAAATGTTATAACTTTAGGTTAAGTTTTAAGTTCAAAACTAAAACATTATATTTGGGCAAAATACCTCCGAGATAGCTATTGCTCATTATCTTTCAAATGAGATCAGAAGATTTGCAATATGTCCTAAGACGGCTGAGATATGAACGATCAAAATTTGCATGTTTTTAGTGGGTGATCCCAAACTTTTGGCCGGCAGTGTATGTGTTCTTCGAAATTGAATTTTCTGGATTGAAATGTTTTATGGAGACTCGAATCACCTAGTGTAATGTGCTGTGCATCATAAGCTGAAAGTTCCGAACGTTTTACAGGTTTCGGTAAAAATTACTGAAAATGTTACAGTTTTCGGTAAATATTACCGGTATTTCGGTAATAATTTCTGAAATTTCGGTAAAAATTACCGGTTTTCCGGTAAAAGTCACCGATATTTCTGTAATTAATTTACCGGCATTTAGAAAATATTTACCGGTATTTCGGTAATAGTTACAGGTATTTCGGTAAATTATACCGGTCATTCGGTAAACAATACCGAACTTTTACAGTTTTTCGGTAAAAAAACAAACGATATGTCGGTAATAGTTTTAGATAATTCTGTAATAATTACAGGTATTTCGGTAATAATTTCCGGTTTTCGGTAATTTATAAACGTATTACACTAAATTCTACCGGTTGTTCGGTATATACTACCGAGCTTTTAAAGTTTTCCGGTTAAATATACCGACCTTTCGGTAATAATTACAGGCATTTTGGTTGTACAACACCGTTTTTCGGTAATATAACGAGCTATCACGTTGACAACTGTCAAAAATTTGACATATAATCTTAGATATGATCAGTCGAGTTTCGGTTATTTTTTACCGAAAAAGGTCTGTAATATTTGACAGCTGTCACTTTTCGCCATGAGAAAAATTACCGAACGGTTTAACGAACTCCACATGTTAGGATTTCGGTAAAAAAATTACCGAACTCGGTAATTTTCGTTTACTGTGAATCGTTAAACTGTTCGGTAATTTTTTCGGTAAAAAATTAACGAACATCGGTAAATAGACTCTTCATTTACCGATGTTCGTTTATTTTTTACCGAACAGTTTAACGATTTACACATGTTAGGATTTCGGTAAAAAAATTACCGAACTCGGTAATTTTCGTTTACTGTGTATGATACATGCAACCAAAAAACGTTTGATAATTTTAGCTTATGATGCATACACTGTGCTCGAATCGAATCATCCCGCTATGTGTGCACACAGCGCATCATTACCTAAAATTACCATACGATTTATGGTTTTCGGAAGAAATTACCGAAAATTTGACAGTTTTCGGTAAATATTACCGGCATTTCCAGAAGGCGCCTTGAGCGAAAAACCGAGTTAGTTTAAAACATTTTTTTTATTGCCTTTTAAAACTCTTCGGATTTTCATTTTGATCGTCATCGAGCTTGGATTGCCTCTGTAGAAATAAGAGAAAATCGTTACAATAAAATTTCGACACGGAACAAATGTAACTAAACTTTTACCTCTTCCTGTTCAGAAAGGAATTTGATTCCTTGGAACGGTGTTCCCGAAGCTTCCTTGGCAATCCACTTCCCCACCGGCGGAACAGTATTTTCCTGCTGCTCCAATGGAACCACAAATATTAAAGACTTTGACTTTATTACCGTACTCCTCGGAGCTGCTGCTGCTGTCGCTCGGCGAGCTATCGGCGTAGGTCTTCTTGTTGGGACCTGCTGCCCCTTCGCAGCTGACAAAATGTGGACCGGAATGAGCCGCTAAACTGGCCAAACCTCCCCTACCTCAAGATAAGGCTCCGAATGGAAACGGGGTGAAATGTGTTTTGTTTGAATTTTTTACAACACCACACACGCGAAACCCAAACTTTAAAAAATGGCTACGAGTTTTTCAGCTTCTCGCTCGATCACACGATCAAAGTTGAGGCCATTTATTACGACTGCAAGAGAGCGAAGGAAAATGTAAAAAAATGCCAGAAAAAGACAAACGCATTTTGACGTTTGTCTTGACAGCGGCAGTTTTCAGTTTTACTTTACAGTTTTCGGTGTTTTTTTACCGAAAACTAATTGCGAAGAGATTTGTTTACATATAAATGAACGAAGTTCGGTAGGTGGATAGCTGATTAACGAGGCTCGTTAAAAACAAGACGTCAAGTTGATCAATTACCGAAAATATCCGAATTACAGAAGTGTTTCTGTAAAAAAAATTACCGAACTCGGTAATTTTCGTTTACTGTGTTTACACATGTTAGGATTTCGGTAAAAAAATTACCGAACTCGGTAATTTTCGTTTACTGTGTAAGCTGAAAGTGCCGAACATTTTACGGGTATCAGTAAAAATTACCGAAAATTTTACAGTTTTCGTTAAATATTACCGGTATGTCGGTAAAAATTACTGAAATTTCGGTAAAAATTACGGGTTTTTCGGTAAAAGTTACCGATTTTTCTGTAAGTTTTACCGAAATTTTCCGGCATTTAGAGAATATTTCCGGCATTTCGGTAATAGTTACAGGTATTTCGGTAACTTATACCGGTCGTTCGGTAAATAATACCAAACATTTACAGCTTTTCGGTAAAAAAATTACGGTATTTCGGTAATAGTTCTAGATAATTGGGTAAAAATTACAGGTATTTCGGTAATAATTTCAGGTTTTCGGTAATTTATTAAGGTATTACAGTAAATTCTACCAGTTGTTCGGTATATACTACCGAGCTTTTATAGTTTTCCTTTTAAACATTACCGACCTTTCGGTTATAATTACAAGCATTTTGGTTCAACAATACCGGTTGTTCGGTAATATAGCAAACTGTCACGTTGACAACTGTCATAATTTGACAGATGATCTTAGATATGATCAGCCGGGGTTCGGTAAAGTTTTACCGAAAAAGGTCTGTAATATTTGACAGCTGTCACTTCTCTGCCATGAGAAAAATTACCGAACGGTTTAACGAACTCCACATGTTAGGATTTCGGTAAAAAAATTACCGAACTCGGTAATTTTCGTTTACTGTGTATACTGCGTCGATGTAAAAGAAATTATTCAAAAGATTCGAGACTCGCGAAATATGACTGATGAAGAACTAATTTTTAAATTTGGAATGGACGGTGGAGGTGGTTCTTTTAAAATTACCGTAAACTGGGGGAACTTTGATCACCAGGGTAACTTTGATCAACATGAAATTTTTGCAGATAATCATCATTAACTAATACATCGATGGATATGTTGCAGGAGATTTCAAAGTCATAAATATTATAACAGGCATAATGGCTCATTCGTCAGAACATCCCTGCCCGTATTACGATGTCAGTAAGCAATATTTGATGACACGTAACGGAAACTTGAGGACTTTGGGGACAATCAAGAAAAACGATAAATAAAAAAACACTTAAAATTTAAAAATACTGATATCGCAGGCACTGAAGCTGTTCCAGGCGATTTACAAGACATGCTTTAAGGAAAACTTAGATTCCGAGTACACATCACTCATTGATGAGTTTTCTACAGTGTGGGATAATTTTAAACTGCCAAACTCTTCAAAATTCCACATTCTACGATTCCATGTAAAAGATTTTTGAGAATACACCGGAAAATCGCTGCGTGTATTCGGAGAGCAAGCCTCGGAGAGTGTTCATCATGATTTTTCAGAAACGTGGAAACGATATTAAACCCCCGATACATCGAAGTTGTACTATGATCATCTCTTAAATGCTGTAGTGGACTATAACAGTGGTCATCAAGAAGGTAATCAAAAATGACTATTTTAAAGCCAATATTACGCTATTTTCCTTGTTCGACTAAGCACATTTTAAACACGAAAAAAATGGTTGAAGAGCCAAAAATGATTCAAACTACGCCTGGAAAGATATTCGCTTTTTAGTGAAGCGGAATTGAAAAAAAACTTAAGAAACTTAGAAAAATTTCAATCAGTCTAATAAATTTTTAGAAAATTGCCAATAACTTTTCAGGATCAACTCAAAGCGTTTTCCAGTCTTGCACAAAGTTGTCGGGCATGAAATTTTTATAAAGTCATTGAACTGGGTGATTGTTATAAAATATGTGTAGTCAGAAAAATCCATGGTCATAGAGCATAAGGACGAGAAACCCCATTGGAAATCTAATGCAAATTGACTTAAAATTTAAAATCGCTCTAATTTCAAAAAAGCCCGATGAAACATTTCCAAATTTTAAGGATAGATGCCTGAATACTATATCATTCGAATGTCGTGTGCCGTTTTGGTGGTCATTTTTTATTTTTAATAACGTATTTTGGCACACCGTGATATAGCAACCTTGGTCTGCAGACATCAAGTCAAGGGTGAGTTTTCATTGGATAGGTAGATATTTCATGAAAGATTCTAATCAAAACTTTATTTCAGGTGGTCAACACTTTGGCACAAAACTTCCACCCCAGAGCAGAGCCGGTGCTGGTATATAAAAAAAAATGTATAGTTTTGGAAATAATTACCTACATAATTGAAAAAAAAAATAGAATAATTCTCATTTATTGGTCATCATAGGCACAGCCAGTAATTCAATACTTAATTTCGAATTGAAATATAAAATACAGCCGATTGTTTTGAAAAAAATAGCTGGTTTCCAGCAATCTGGATTGCTGATTTCCAGCAATTTGAATTGCTGGAATCCAGCAGTAATGATTGCTGATTTTTCCAGCAATTCAAATTGCTGGAAATTTTGCTGGAAAGTCAGCGTGACAAAAAGTCAGCGTGACAATTTTGCTGGTTTCCAGCAAAAAAAAATTTGCTGTGTAAAAATCTGTGTTCAGATTTCAGAATTCATAAAAAAAACCAAATTTCAACAGAAACTTTTATTTGAAATTAAGGATTCAGATGTCAGTTATAAGGCGGCATCCATAAATTACGTAACGCAAAAAAATCACTTTTTTGACCTCCTCCCCCCCGTATGTCACAAATCGTAACGCTTCGACATACCCCCCTATGAAAATTACGTAACGCTGACAACTACCCCCCCCCCATCTTCTCATGATTTTCGAAGATAAAAAAAAACATTCTTTAAATCGGAATTATTATCCATCCAAATCGCTTCTTAGTACTCATTGATGATAACTCTCTAATAAAATAAATTAATTGTCTTATTACGAGTTGCTCTGTGCTTGTTAACTGGTAATCTACCTTGTTTACTGTATTTTGTTCAAGCAGCATAACTCGTTATGCAAAATATACTCCACTTTGTCAGAATAATCAAAATAGCTGATCGGAATAATCAAAATCAATTGAGAAAAAATAGTAAAATTTCAGTCTTAAGATTGGATTGAGTTCTTGGGGGTAAATGTACCTAATATTCGGTTTTCCAACGGTTTTTTTCACGGATATCCAATCCATTGGTAAAAAACCAGTTTGAATCTTGTTAATACTTACAAATTTTAAGGTGATTTTAGTTTGCTTATCATTTAGCAAAAATTGCATGATATCAAAAAAAGCTGCGAAAAAACTGAAATTTTTTAGGAAAAAAAACGTTACGTAACGATGAGCATACCTCCCCCCCTCCCCTATGTCACAATTCGTAACGCTAGAGCTTACTCCCCCCCCTCCCCCCCTAGGAGCGTTACGTAATTTATGGATGCCCCCTAAACATTGTGAATTTAAAATTATGGATTTGATTTCTCGAATTATACAGAATTCAGAGTATGTAGAACTAGGAACCATTATACTCAGGCAAATTCTTATTATAATTTTCATAAGATACGTCTTATGAACCCCTTTTTGCGTCTAAACTAATTTTTCATACGAGTCTTATGAAATTCTTCCAATTTTCATACGAAGTTCTTATGAAAAATAGAAGAAACGGCATTGAGGCATTCTTCAGTCATTTTTCAATCGTCAAACGAAGTTGTGGAATTATTAATTTCATTGTTCAAAATGGTAAGTTTGTAAACCTAATTCTAAACTCACTGCCCTCAAATTCCTAAACCTAACCTAAACTAGTCGAGCTCCGGCCTCTTTCAACCACGTCTTGGGCAAACGCCTGTTAAACCGAGAGTGAGTTCAACATACTCAAGAGTGGTAGTAGACTACGCGACAACTTTACACGCAGACTACAAGCTCGACTAGCCAGGGCTGTATTCAGACAAGGAGGTTCGGGGTAGAACTAGCGCAGTCTCTTCAAGTCCTCATGAAGACTCATTCTAGTTTACCCATCCTAGCTTACAAGTTTGAAACGAAGTTTATTTTTTGTGATCGTTAAACATATTTGAAAACTTTAATTTGGTTTTTCATTTATTTTTCAGCACGTTGAACGGGAAACACCCAAGGTCAAAGAACGGTATGCGGCCGAACAAATCCTTTGGAACCGGGTATTGATGTGCTGCTGATGGTGACCATAATGTATGTACCAATTAAATTAGCCGTACAATAAAATAAATTTTTAACATCAATTGTTTTGATTTTTTCGCATCAAACGTGACATATCCTGTTTTTATAAGACCCTCTTATGAAAAGCAACAACCTATTATTGAAGTAGTGTTCATCTGCAGAATTCATTCGCATCATAAGATAATCTTATGAATTTCATTCATTTTTCTTATGGCGACACTTCATAAGAGAATCTTATGGCATGTATAATAGTATTTTTCTGAGTGTAGAAATGATTCACAACTTCAAATTTATATTTTAGAATTTCGAATCCCAAAACCTGATTCGGAAAATAAATTATACAGAACTTATATTCAGAACTGAATTCAGATTTCAAAATTCGCATTCAGAATTTCCTTATTGAAATACAGAATCAGAACTAAAAATAGAAGATTCGAAAAAATGGTTTAGTATTCATAATCAAATGTTAAAAGGTGGGAAGCCTGATTTTATAAATGGTGTTTAAAATTCAGAATTCAGAAAAGTGACCTAAGGTGTAAAGAAAGTGAAATAAGGATTAAAAATTCGTAGTTCAAGACACAAGTTCCTAGCTTTCAGTTCAAAATTAAATTATGTAAAAAACAAAGCCTGATTTTTGAAATTAACGCAGCTGAAGTTCAGTATTCAATACTAAGGAATAAGAAGTCTTTATTTGAAACTGCGTATTCATAAATTCAGAATCGAACATTTCGATTTCAGTATCAAACAAACTCACATGACATGCAGGATTAAGAATTCAAATTTTTAGGTGCAGAGCTTGAAACTCATAGACCTCAATCTAGTCGTACCCATAAATTATGAACATTGGAATTCTGAATATTCATTGATGGCCGTTCTCGGCAAATAGTATTTATAATTTTGAAATTTACTCTAAACAATAGATAATTAAAAAACTGCATGATAAAACTCTGTATAATTGAGCTAACAATTAGACTTGTTGCGTGTGTTTAGGTGGCAACTTTTGGTTAATCTACTCTACCATCTAGAACATGGGTGGCCAACATTTTCAACAGGCGGGCCAAATTTCAGAAATGAATTTGGCTGGCGGGCCACAAAAACAAATTGTTCTGAATTTTCTGTTGAATTATCCCTCCCAACTTATGTATGCTGTCAATGAATTTAAAACCTCTTCGGTGTATTCATCCCAAAAATGTCAAATTTCCTGACAACATTGGATAACAGTCAATTTTATGATCTCCAAATTAAAAAAAAAAATTACCGCCTTTTTGTTAAGATTTCAAGTTCACCGTTCTTCTTGGAAACATTTGTTAGACAAATTGGGAAAAACTGCAGAATTAAATTGTTGAAAAAAAGTAACGGTAACAAGCTTTTGACATTTAAAAGAATAATTATTTCAAAAATATTAATTTCACAAAGTAACATCAAATCAATCGAATTATTTTCAAATTTTCTATCATCTCGATTTGACAAGGGTATTAGGAAAGATTTCTTCAAACGGGGTGAATACGAATTTGATTGTTTTATTATCATTACACCTTTTTTAAGTAATTTTTATTTTAAAGTCGTTCTTCTGAGAGATTTGTCAGTACCAAACCGGTTCTAGTTTAATTCTACTACCCAATTACAAAATCTGTCTAGTTTTCCATTATTGATGTACACAAATACAAAGCACGTTCCAAATTAAAATATATTTGGATTCGGTTTAATTTCAAAAATATACCCTTTCTGGAAAGTTGAGCAAAAAATTAAAAAAAAGGAAAAATATACAGAGCCCACTTTCAATATGTTCCATAATTTGCAAAAATTATTAGATTTTTATGGATGAACGATGGTTTTGAAATAGAATTCAAGTTACGAATGGTTGAAGTTGTTGTGAAAGTATAATTTCAATGTTGATGTTGATATGATTCGGTGATTTTATTTTTTTTTTTTAAGTCCGCTTGAACGCTCTTCATACCAACGATATGTAGCCATCAAAACTTTATCGGAAAACATTGAAAAATGTGTGATGGAATTTGCAGATAATGTGTTAAATGCCATACAATTTTGATATTTTAAAAACTGTAATTGTAATCGTTTTTTTCCGTGACGTAATTTTTTTGTAAATGTCCCGAAAATTCAAAGGGGTATAAGTATAAAAATTATCGATTTTGAGTCAATAATGCCAAATAATTATTCATGTTTCGAATTATATTTGGTGATTTTTTAAATTAATTTTGCAATTTTTAAAATTGCAAATGTTCGAAAAATGTATGGAAAATGGCCAAACACAACGATTCAATAGCGCGTTCTTTTGAAATTAATTTTTATACACTTTTATTCCTTTGCCTTATATCAGTTCCAAGAAATGTTCAGATCTTTGTTTTGAATTAAGCTAGTGTTGATTCACATTTATATTTATCCAAATGATATATGAAGAAACAAAAAAAAAGGTTAAGTTTTTAGAACAAGGGTTTTCCAAAATTAGCTTCGCGGGCCACAAAAAGTTGGTCGCGGGCCACATGTGGCCCGCGGGCCATGGTTTGGCCACCCATGATCTAGAACAAGTTTTTGCGGAAGTGTTTACGTGTAGAGTTATAGAGAGAATGCGTAGGTACTCTCTCTCTCTCTCCAATTCAACGAGCGTTTAAGGTCACGGCTCGGCTCCGGAAGATCACGTGCTTCTCGTTTCGTTCACTTTTTATTCAGTCACTAAACCTGTTAGCCAGCCAGGCCAGCGATCGATGCGACAGACAGTTGATTATCGATCGTAATTATATCTCACTCACAAGCACCACCCCTACTTAGCTTAGCATTCTATTTAGCCCGGTAGTACCTAGTTCGGGAGCTTGAGCTTTTTTGCTTACTTGACTTGCGCTAAGTGAGATGGTCAAAGGAAGCTTAGAGGCTCTAGAATCGGTTCTCTTATAGATTTTTGCGCCATCCAGCCAGTCCAGCTCTCGGATTAGTAACTACAAATCAGTTAAGCACCAGTTACGCTCTTTCTTGGTGTCTCAGTCAATTTAGTTTAACTGTAGACTTCATTGCTTGTTGTGTGTAATCTTCTGATCGTCTGCTCATGTCTTGTGGTTGTTTATATATCAGTTCGAGCCCAAAAAGTGATAATTATGTGATGTTGATAAGTTGAAAATCACGATTTGTGCATAGGAGTATTATTTTTTCAAAAAAATAAATTGAACATCACACCAACAACGGGAGGTGTTAACTTTTTACATCATCATCATCATTCGTACCTTGTCACATGATCTAAAAGATTGAAAGTGTAGTTTTTGTTGCTGAGCTAAGCTGTATATCCAAAATGAGGAGTAAGTAAATGTTATCAGCATTTACCAATCAATTCCAATAGGTTTTCTTCTGAAATTTTCACAACAGCAGTTAGTCAACTATTAGTCAATATGTTCAATGTCAGTGATACCTAGTTATGTAGTAGAAAGGGATTTTGGGGAACTGTGAAATTAAAATTTAACTTATTTTAAGAAATTTTATAATTTAAATGTTATCGTTATGTTTTATGAAAAAAAATTCTCAACCCAAGATTGGTTATCCATACTTGGTTAGACGAAACAATTTATCGTTGATTAACTCAATATAAGACTGTTCATAGAAACCAGTCAGATCAAATAAGGGATTTTCAATACAAAGAAAGATCAGTCATTTTAGCTGTGGCCAATTATGTTTTTTTTTTTTTTTTTTTTATTTTGTCACTTGTATCAAACAAAAGTAGGTAACACTTCAGTGTTCCTGGGGGCATTCGATTATTTAAATTTTTACAATGACTGAAAAATCCAATTCAACAACTTTTTAAATTTCTACAATTTTTTTTGTCATGTTTTGGCTTTTGTGTCATTACTGTTTCTTGAGTGAATCATATTTTTTGTAATTTTTGTCATTTTTGAAATTTTTGTCATTTCTGTCATTTTTGTCATTCTTGTCATTTTTGTAATTTTTGTCATTTTTGTAATTTTTGTCATTTTTGTCATTATTGTCGTTTTTGTCATTTTTGTCATTTTTGTCATTTTTGTCATTTTTGTAATTTTTGTAATTTTTGTCATTTTTGTCATTTTTGTCATTTCTATCATTTCTATAGTTTTTGTCATTTTTGTCATTTTTGCCATTTTTGTCATTATTGTCATTTTTGTCATCTTTGTCATTTTTGTCATTTTTGTCATTTTTGTCATTTTTGTCATTTTTGTCATTTTTGTCATTTTTGTCATTTTTGTCATTTTTATAATTTTTGTAATTTTTGAAATTTTTGTAATGTTTGTAATTGTTTGTCATTTCTGTCATTTTTGTCATTTTTGTCATTTATGTCATTGTTGTCATTTTTGTCATTTTTGTCATTTGTGTCATTTTTGTCATTTTTGTCATTTTTGTCATTTTTGTCATTTTTGTCATTTTTGTCATTTATGTCATTTATGTCATTTATGTCATTTTTGTCATTTTTGTCATTTTTGTCATTTCTTTCATTTTGTCATTTTTGTCATTTTTGTCAATTTTGTCATTTTTGTCATTTTTGTCATTTATGTCATTTTTGTCGTTTTTGTCATTTTTGTCATTTTTGTCATTTTTGTCATTTTTGTCATTTTTGTCAATTTGGTCATTTTTGTCATTTTTGTCATTTTTGTCATTTTTGTCATTTTTGTCATTTTTGTCATTTTTGTCATTTTTGCCATTTTTGTCATTTTTGTCATTTTTGTCATTTTTGTCATTTTTGTCATTTTTGTCATTTTTGTCATTTTTGTCATTTTTGTCATTTTTGTCATTTTTGTCATTTTTGTCATTTTTGTCATTTTTGTCATTTTTGTCATTTTTGTCATTTTTGTCATTTTTGTCATTTTTGTAATTTTTGTCATTTTTGTCATTTTTGTCATTTTTGTCATTTTTGTCATTTTTGTCATTTTTGTCATTTTTGTCATTTTTGTCATTTTTGTCATTTTTGTCATTTTTGTCCTTTTTTGTCATTTTTGGCATTTTGTCATTTTTGTCATTTTTGGGTTGTACTCCATTTACCCGAAAACCATTGCCCAGAATGAAAAATCACCAGAATTTCAATCACCAGAAATCCACTTCCCCAGAATTTTTTTTTTCCCAGAATGCACCATTTACCAGAATTTTTTTTCCCAGAATGAACCATTTCCCAGAAAAAAAATTACCAGAATTGCCATTTCCCAGAAAATTTAATATATTAATCCAACCTGAAATTCAAGAAATTAAAATAGATTTTTTCCACAAAAATTGGATTCTCATAATACTATTCTTTTGCGGCAAAGCCGCAACCAACGAGAATGAAGGGGCCGTTCCCAAATCCGAGGTGGCCGCCGACCCGCCGTCGGAAGCGGCGGCCCTAATACATTGGTCTAGGTCTGCCGGGGCTTCCTACACGCTGGGCCAAGTTGAACCATTAATGTTTGAAAAATAACCATAATGGCAGTTTAGTGGATCAAGTCGTTTTATGAGTTTTCAGTGAAAACTCATAAAATGAGATTTCGTAGAGAACTTGAATAATGGTTATTTTTCAAGCATGGTCGAAAAAGTAAAAATGGGTCAAAATTAAAAGGAAATACTTGTTTTTAAATATGAATCGACTTCTATTTCATTCAATAAGTTAAATATAAGGTATTATGTATAATATTATTATTATTCATGGCTCCACTGTTACATAAGTGGAAGAAAGTTTAACCGGTGGAGGGAATAATTGCGTCGGACGCTGTTATCACAGCTACGAATGGTGCGCTGCTTCCTTTCCTTCAATGTTCAGCTTCCCGCTCTGCTGTGATTTTAGTACCAGTTTCTCCAAGCATATTTTTGGAACCTCCGGATGCAGCAAACGTAGGGAGTTACGGAACATTCTGTAATTTTTTATCCATGGTAAATAATCTCGGAACAGTTGCAGAAATTTCCAAAATGATTTTCTTACCCAAAGACGTGACGGCAGCTGGAGACATATATAGTAATAACTCGTTGAGTCAATCGACGAATTTCTGTCCGCGGCGGAACTGCTGTTGCTTCCGACTCCAAGTAACTCATTGTTGCTTCACAACTCTCGTCTGAAAATTAAATTTAAAAGAATATGACGTTGATGATCAATCTGAACATATTTATTTCTATTAATTGCATTAACGGGTATTATCAGGCGAATACTTACAATTTGGGTATCAGAAGATTTATATGAAATTAAGTCCAACGCGGAACCACAAACAAAAAACAAACACTTCAGCGATTGCAAACATCGCGTCTATTTTTTCAGTCATTTTTTTGTTGAATTTTAACCATTATCAAACTTTTCTTCATGAACTCGGAAAATGGTTGAAATTAAACAATTCATAACGGTTGAAAAATAACAATTTAAGCAGTTCTACTAAAAATCTCATAAAATGAATGAAAAACAATCATTTATGGTTAAAAAAATATTAGCGTGTAGGTCTGCGTGAAAGCTAGGGGTGATCCCTTAGCCCCGTCCGCCACGCGACAGCGTGAAGGTCAAAACGTCTTTCAAGTTCGAACGCGCAGCGTGAGGAGTCGGATACCAAAACGGGGACCATGGTAAGCATTGAATCAATTAAAGTACCCAAACCATAAACAAAGCAGCACAATGGGTGGTATGAAAAAACCTTAGTAATTGCTTTTGCTACACTGAATCGAGCAGTCGAGCAGTCGCTTAAAGCAATTGCTTCGGTTGTTATGAATAAAGTTTTTCTTGACAGCTGTTTTCTCAGTCAGGAGCTTTTACTTTTAGAACAAGCTAGTTTGGTATGAATAAAGCTCAAATCTGAAGCAATTGCTCGACAAATCTCATAGCAATTGCTTTATTTTCTAAGCATGCTCGGTAGCAGACTTTTCCAATAAAAAATTCTTTAATAACGTCATGAACTTATCAAATTAGCAATATTTCACTTCAAAACAGTTCAAAAAGGTATTTTCAACATGGATAAAGAAAAGTCGAAGTGATAACCCAACTTTTTTCATATTCCTGTCGTTGTATAAAATCATTCGACTAAGATGACAATAAACAAATCAATTAGTAAATATTTCAAATTAAAAAAAAATCCGGCTATAGTGGAAGAAGTCCCAATTGGCTCAAAGTAAGAAATAAATTGTAATAATTTAAAACATTATACAGATCTCTCATTTTTATATAATTTTTTATAATCCTAAGATTTAAAAAAAAATCTAAATTAAAATGCGCGCCTATTGCCAATTTTTTTTTATACATCGGATTATCCCGATCCGAATACATGTGGGAGAGCTTATGATAAATATTAAAGTTAGGTCATTTTTTGTTTGACAATATTCGAATATGTATTCATTTTTCTTTAAACAACAACATACGAGCACGCATTAACAAAAAAAATCCGGTCGTTCTTACACGCACCACCCGCTTCGTCGACTTCAAGGCTACTTTAGCCGTACTTTTCAATTTTCTGATCGTCTTCTTTCATTTTACTTTAGAAAACTTCAGATTCTGCTGGTTGGATAGTTCATTTTTCGAAGCAAAAGCTATGTTCTAAGACTTTAGTACACATCCGCTAAGCAAATGTTTATTCATACCAAACTAAGCAAATGCTTTGGACTTTTGCTTTGATTGATTTCGAGCAAAGTAAAAGCTACCGAAGCAATTGCTAAACCTTATTCATACCACTAAATATTCGTTCTAAAATAAATTTAGTTGGAAAATTTTAAAGTTATAGTTTCATTTAAAAAATCATTTTGAAAAAATGAATTTCGAATCATATGAAATTTACAAGAATTCATCAGAAAAAAAAACAAAAAAATACTAGAGGAAAAAATATGAGATTTGTGCCATTCTGGGAAATGTTCCATTCTGGGGAAAAAAATTCTGGGAAATGGTCCATTCTGGGAAAAAAAATTCTGGTAAATGGTGCATTCTGGGGAATTTTTTCTGGGAAATGGTTCATTCTGGGGTTTGATTTCGGGTATTTGTCATTCTGGGAAAAAATCATTCTGGGCAATGGTTTTCGGGTAAATGGGATACACTCCATTTTTGACATTTTTGTCATTTTTGTAATTTTTTCGGGCTACCCCATTAGAGTATCAGCAGCGGTCAGGTGTTGTTCCGTCCGAAACAGCTTGGACACCCCCAGCGCTAACTAGCAAGACGCCCGAACGAGAGAGAAAAATGCGAGCGACGACGAAGCATCGCATATTGAACGAGAGAAGAAAAAAACGGTCAAGTTTTAGTCCGACCACCGACGCGAGCAGTCCTTGCTGCAGATTTGTCCCGTTTAGAGAAATACAGTTTTGTAGTATTTTGTAAATCCGCCGCGTGTTTCTCTAATCCGACCCCATACAGTCCACTGAACAATTCCGACCGTAGTTGGCCCGGTTCTAACGCCAACATAGTGGTCCGTTCGATTCCGGATCTAGTGCCGAAAATAGATTCCGCTTCCATTTTGGCAAGGAAAGCTGCAAATCATCGCGCGTGTGGCTGTGTGCGTGTGGGCCAGAGATCATTCTTTTCGTTGCTCATTGTCGCCCAGTGTGCTTTCCGTCTTTCGACACACACACAGAAAAAAGCAAACCGTCGCTTGTTTGTGCTTTCCGCAGTTCGACACATAGTGTGAAAAAAGAGCAAACCGTCTCTTGTTTGTGCTTTCGCAATTCGATGTACAGAACAACACAATCGTTGCTTGTGTGTGGACAATCATGTGAAAGTCCGTCTCGTGTCGTTTGGACACTGAAGTAAAACGCCTGTATTTTCTTCGCGAGTGAAACGACAAAATGTCTTTGTTCCATACGCCACCGGGGATCGTCCCTGGCGTAAACGAAAATAGTGAATCCGAGTTTTTCGGATACGAGGACGAAAGAAAAAGCGAATCCGAAGATCTAAAGCTGGTTGCACTTTACCGCCAATGTGAACAGGTGCATAAGAAGATCGTGAGAGTGCAAAATTCCTTAAGTGCTGCTGAATATAAAGTGCCCCATGCGCAGCTGAAGACCTACCGAAGAAATTTGGATGCCGCATACACGGAGTATAGTGGCTTCCATAGCAAGGTGATGGAGCTAGTGCCTGAAGAAGAAGTGGAACGTGCCGAAACAGTGTATACAAAATTCGAAGAGTGCTTCAATCTGGTGTTCGCTGCAGTCGAAGAGCTTATCATGGAGTATGATGCCACCCCCGCCAGCGCCCGAATGGCGCAACCTCAAGTTGTCGTGCAGCAGCAGCCACTCAAGGTACCGATACCAACCTTCGATGGTGAATACTCGAACTGGCCGAAGTTCAAAGCCATTTTTCAAGACTTAATGGAGAAATCGAACGATTCCGACGCGGTAAAACTCTATCACCTTGACAAGGCGCTCGTCCAGAGTGCGGCTGGAGCCCTGGATGCAAAGGTGATCACCTAAGGTAACTATGAGCAGGCGTGGAACATATTAACTGACCGATACGAAAACAAAAGGGTTATTGTCGAGAGTCATATCCGTGGCTTGCTCAACCTGCAAAAAATGAGTTCCGAAACCCACAAAGAGCTGTGACGATTGCTGGATGAATCCACTCGTCATGTAGGGAGCTTAAAATACCTGAAGCAAGAATTCACGGGTGTTTTCGAAGTGATGGTAGTGTACCTTGTGACCAGTGCGCTTGACCGAAATACAAGAAAGGCTTGGGAATCCCACCAGGAGCGAGGAGAACTCCCTAAATACGAACCGACGATTACCCTCCTCAAAAGCCGCTGCCAAATCCTCGAGAATTGTGAAGCAAGTTGTCCAACAGGTTCTCAAATTCTCAAGCAAAAGCCGCAACCAACTACCGCCAAGTATCCAGCTCTCAAAGTTCATGCTGCCACAACCCAGTAGTACATCGACCAAATGCCGAGCTGTGTTTGATGCAAGCGCCAAAATGTCACCGAAAGCCCTGTCACTCAACGATGTACTGCAAGTGGGAGGAACCAATGCTCCGATTCCGCAAGCACAAGTTCGCTTTTACAGCGGACATAGCGAAGATGTACCGCCAGGTGCAAGTGGATCCCAGTGATACCAGTTTCCAGCGAATATTTTGGAGAGAGAATCCGGGAGATCAACTGCGTGTGTTGGAGTTGACGACAGTGACCTACGGAACAGGATCAGCTCCGTTCCAAGCCGTCCGATGTGTGAAGCAGTTAGTCGAAGACGAAGCAGCAGAGTTCCCGATTGGTGCACGAATAGCAAAGGAAGATTGGATGATGTGCTTTCCGTTGCCGACACTCTTTCCGAGGCTGAAAAGTCATTCAAACAATTGACGAAGATGTTAGCCAGAGGAGGCTTTCCAGTGCATAAGTGGTGCTCAAATTCCAAAGAGCTGTTGAACGTTATCCCGAAAGACTTACAAGAACAAGATATGTGCCTCGAAGAGTGTCGCCCGAACAGTGTTATAAAAGTGTTGGGCACAAAATGGAGCCCCAGAGAAGATGAGTTGCTGATCGCCGAACTAAAGTGTGATATAAGTGAGTGTTTAACAAAACGATCAATTTACTCCAACATCGCCAAAATCTACGACCCTCTTGGATTGATCGCACCTGTAACAGTCGTGGCTAAGTTTCTGGTACAGAACCCAGCCCATCGAAGACGAAACCATCCAAAACCGCTGGCTGCAACTGGCTAGTTCCTTGCCGACCCTCAACAGTTTGACCATCCCTAGAAGAGTTACGTTCGACGAAGCCACATCGTACGAAGTGCAAGGTTTCGCCGATACATCGATGATAGCCTACGGTGCAAATGTCTATCTGCGCAGCCTGCTTCCAGACGGTACCGCCAAGATGAGACTCCTTGCCAGCAAATCCAAGATCGCTCCTCTAAAGGACATCACCATCCCACGAAAGGAGTTGTGTGCAGCTTTATTGTTGGCTCGTCTCATCCCCAAGATCCTCCCCGCTCTCAAAATGCAAATCGACAAGGTTCACCTACGCTCTGACAGCCAAATCTTCCTAGCGTGGATAAAACGACCGCCAGAACGTCTAGAAAGTTACGTCCGCAACCGCATCACCAAGATCCAAGAGCTTACTGCGGGTTATGAGTGGTCTTACGTGCCTTCCAAGGAAAATCCAGCCGATGTTGTGTCCCGTGGCCAGCTACCGGACGACTTGTGCTCCAACAGTCTATGGTGGCATGGGCCAGAGTTTTTGAGCCTCGCTGAAACCGCAACTTACGAAGTCGAAGACATCCCGTCAGACCAATTACCTGAGTACAAACTTGTGGTAGTTTCCGCTCCAGCCGTTAGTATGGACGACTTCGCATTATTTTCAAGACACAGCAGCTTCCGAAAAATCCAGCGTATCGTTGCGTACATGCACAGGTTCGTGAACAACCATCGCAGGAGTAAAGCAGGTACCGAACTAGTTCTGTCGCCGTACCCCACTATTTCCGAGCTACGCCAAGCCACCCGATCCATCCTCTGGTTGGCGCAGCACACAGAACTAGCCGATGACATCCGAAAATTGAAATCCGACGAACCTTGCCGCCGAATTGGGAACCTCCACCCAATTCTAGTTGATGACCTACTCCGAGTTGGAGGCCGAATCCAACGTTCCAACTTACCGTTTGCAACCAAACATCCGATCGTTTTGCCGAACCATAGCCCAATTACGAAAATGTTAATCCGTTCGCTGCACGAAGAACACTTGCACACCGGATAGGCTGGTGTGCTAACAGCCATCCGCCAAAGATACTGGTTGTTTAACGCCAAGTCAACCGTAAGACAGGTCATCCGATCATGCGTCCAATGCTTCCGAACGAATCCGACGACGCCTTCACAGCTAATGGGGAATTTGCCTGAGCAACGAGTGATTCCATCGCCCCCATTTGCTATCACCGGTGTGGATTACACCGGCCCGCTGTGGATCAAGGAGGGAAGACGTCGACCGACATTGACGAAAGCATACGTTGCAGTATTTGTGTGCATGGCGACCAAAGCTGTGCATCTAGAGGCAGTATCCGATTTGTCCACAGATGCCTTTCTGGCCGCACTGGATCGATTCATCGGTCGCCGCGGCATGGTGCAACAAATTCATTCCGACTGTGGGACCAATTTCCGAGGTGCAAGTAGCGAATTCAACCGACTCTACAAGCTATTCCAAGACGAAGTTTTCCTAAAGAAAATCAAACTTTTCGCTCAACCCAAAGAGATAGAGTGGCATTTCATCCCTGCGAATGCCCCGGAGTTCGGCGGACTGTGGGAAGCCGCAGTCAAGTGCATGATGACGCACCTAACGCGCATCACTGGTAACGCCAAATTGACGTTTGAGGAACTTGCCACCATACTCACGTCAATCGAGGCAGTGCTTAACTCGAGGCCATTGTACACCATCCTGAACGACCCAGAAGCTCCCGAAGTTGTCACCCCCTCACACTACCTCATCGGTCGCCCTCTTACTGCTTTGCCGGAAACATCGTTAGAGGATGTCAACGCTGGCCGATTGAGTCGATGGCAGCACCTCAAGCAGATGAGAGATCACTTCTGACGAGCGTGGTCCAACGAGTACCTGATCAGCCTGCAGCCACGCAAGAAGAATATCAAGCAAATGCCGAACATTCGCCCTGGAATGATAGTCTTGTTGAAGGACAGGAACCAACCGCCGCTTCAGTGGAAACGAGCCCGAATCACCCAAGTCTACCCTGGTCCAGATGGCCTGGTCCGTGCCATAGATGTCGCTTGTGGCAACTCCGTCTACCGTCGAGCAATCAACAAGGTCTCGGTGCTCCCAATTGAAGACAACAATCAACACCCAAGAGGATATGATGCGGCTCCGCCCATCCCGGGGGGAGGAAGTTCCGTCCGAAACAGCTTGGATACCCCCAGCGCTAACTAGCAAGGCGCCCGAACGAGAGAGAAAAATGCGAGCGACGACGAAGCATCGCATATTGAACGAGAGAAGAAAAAAACGGTTAAGTTTTAGTCCGACCACCGACGCGAGCAGTATTTGCTGCAGATTTGTCCCGTTTAGAGAAATACAGTTTTGTAGTTGTAGAGGATATAAATGAAAAAGTAGAAGATGAATAAATTAACTAGAATTGAGCATCCATGTGCATGCTAAACAGAAAAAGTTCTGAACGAAAAATGCTCTCTTTATCAATTTAAATCCAGAGAGTAAAAACCCATGGATTAGGCTCCGCCCATTTCTCTGACGCTCGGGTATTTGACGCTATAAAAAGAGCGTACCCAGCGCAGTTGGGCTCATTCGTTTAACTAATCTCAAAGTGATAGCATCGGTTCCTCCAATATCCACAAAGAAGATGGTTCCTCCAAGATGACGGTCACTTCATTCTCTAAGAAGAAGGCAACAAATACAGAAGAAATAAGTCTTGTTTGGTTCAGCAGTTTTCACTGATGCCAACATTTAAAGAGTTAATCTTGAAATTCATTTCAGAGTAATTGTAAAATTACGACAGTAGTGTTTTGTAAATCCGCCGCGTGTTTCTCTAATCCGACCTCGTACAGTCCACTGAACAATTCCGACCGTAGTTGGCCCGGTTCTAGCGCCAACAGGTGTCAAAGCTATTATAACACTCCATTTTGACAATTCGACGGCGCACCGCCAGGTTTCAAACCAGGTGTTTTCTTGCACCTGGGTGTTAAAAAAGCGAGCCGAGAGTCAAATAATTAATACCAGCTCCTGATTTGACAGGTGCTAAAGTGTCTAGGGAAAATTTACAAAAGAAAATAGCAACAAACAACAACAAAACCTATCGGTGCGTCACCAGTGGCAAAAATGGAAACAAGTTTAGCACTTATCTACCGGTGCGCAAATGAGCTGTAAAGCTAAAATAAGACCTAGAATGTGTCCCGGTTTAAATTTTTCGGACGGTTATCAAGGATTCAAGGTCGAGTTGTTGCTCGTTCGGGAGGAGCTCTGGCGATACGTGGATCCAGGAGTAAAGCCGGAGACCGAAGCGGATGCCACGTGGAGGGCAGGAGACGCCAAAGCAAGAGCCACGATTGGCTTATTAATTGAGGACAACCAGCACGGATTGATTCGCTCATCGACGACGGCCAAAGCTACTTGGACGGCGCTCCAGAATCACCTCCAGAAGACAACTCTAACCTCAAAAGTGTCGCTACTTAAAAGGATTTGCGACAAGCGCTACGTCAACGGAGAAGAGATGGCCGAGCACCTGTTCGAGATGAAAGAGCTGATTGCTTGTTTAGCCAACGCCGGATAAGAGCTGCAACAGAATCTCATGGTCGGGGTGATCTTGATAAGTCTTCCCAGCTTTTTTGACACGCTAACGACAGCTCTCGAAAGCAGATCGAACGAAGACCTCACGCTCGAGTTGGTCAAGCGGAAGCTACTCGACGAGGCAGCGAAGCAGCAGGGATCAGCGCCCGGCACGGTGCTGCAGGTAAGACAGCAGAAAGAAGAAGCCTTTTGGCCATAAGCAGAAAGAGTGCCGCAAGCTGATTCGCGACAAGGAGGCGGAATCAAAATCCCAAGGAAAACCATCAAGCCGGAAGGAAACCGTTTCGTTTGCTTTGGCTACCGGTGTTGTAGCTGTAGTAAACGCAAGCAAGCCGTGGATCGTCGACTCCGGTGCGACAAGCCACACCGTCGCCGACCGGAAATCGTTTTTGGAGCTGAAGGAACGTCAACGAGAGAGGCCACAGTCAAGAAATGAACCTTAGTGAAGCACTTCATGTTCCGGATCTGACCCTGAACTTACTTTCAGTCCGCGCGCTGGTCGAAAAGCAAGCTACTGTAATCTTCGACGCAGCTGGCTGTCGGATCATGCGAGGAGAAGTCACTATAGCAGCGGCAACCTTGAAGGACGGCCTGTATCACATCAAGCAACCACAGAGCGTTCTCATGGTGGCAAGCGACCATCACCACAAGGACTACAAGCACGTTTGGCATAGGAGATTCGGCCACCGGGATCCGGCCTGGCGGACGGGATCACAATCCACGAGTGCAACGTTGACGGGCAGTGCGAATGCTGCCTAAAAGGTAAGATGCCAAGTATTACCTTTCCCAACGAATCGATGTCTACGTCAGCTGCTCCTATGGATCTGGTGCACACGGACGTTTGCGTTCCGGTTGACACACCGTCGGTCATTGGTTATCGGTACTTTATGACCGTCATTGTAGACCACACCAGATATTGCGTGATCTTCCTATTGAAGGAAAAATCAGAAGTCGCAACGAAAATAGAAGAATACGTCGCTCGTGCCAAGACACTGTTCGGTCGTTCACCGAAAGCCATCCGTTCAGACCAGGGCGGAGAGTACAGCAGCAAGCAGCTGCGGTCGTTCTACAAGCGAGAGGGGATTGCGTCGCAGTACACAGCGGCCTACAGCCCCCAACAGAACGGGATTGCGGAACGAAAGAACCGTTCCCTCATCGAGATGGTGCGCTGCATGTTTTTCGATGCAAAGTTAGAGCAACGTTACTGGGTAGAGGCGCTTAGCACGGCAGTATATCTCCTAAACATTCTGCCTACGAAACCTCTTGACGTCACGCCCTTCGAGCTCTGGAATGTTGAGAAACCCAAGGTCCATCACTTGAAAGTTTTCGGCTGTAACGCTTGGGTTCACATTCCTGAAGTAAAGAGGAAGAAACTGGACGCCACAGCTCAAAAGCTGATATTCATCGGTTATTCGCCGGAGCACAAGGCATACCGTTTTTGGATAGAGGCACCCGTCAGATCCACGTAAGCCGAGACGCCAAGTCTATCGAAGACGAAAGGGACTCAAGCATAGCAGGTACCTCCAGCGGAGATCAGCATATCGACGGGAAAGTGGAATTCGACTCCGTTTTGCAGAAGGCCCCGGAAACCCTAAGCAACAAGGTGAAGAAGAAGATACCGAAGATAACGATAGCCTGGTCGACGAAGAATCATTCTACGGATTCAGCGACAATGAACCCTTGCAGGGCGAGGATGACTCCGTAGAACCTTTAGTAGGCAGAAAGACAACGAAACGGCGCACGAATGGTGTACCCCCTGAAAGGTTCGATCCTGCCGCAGTCGTGGTGAAGTATCTCGAAGAAGAATCCCGCAGCTACTCCGAAGCTATCAAACGATCCGATGCTGCTGCCTGGCAGGTAGCAATGCAGGAGGAGATAAAGTACCTTGAAGAGTACGGTACGTGGGAGTTGGTCCCATTGCTGCCTGGAAACAAACCGGTAGGATGCAAATGAACTTTTAAAAAAAAGCAGGACGAAAAGGGCAAATAGTGAGTCATAAAGCAAGACTGGTTGCCCAAGGATTCACCCAAAAATACGGCCAAGATTACGACGAGGTCTATGCCCCCGTCGTACGACAGGCGACCCTACGAACAGTGTTCGTGTTGGCCAGCAAACCAACAGTCAAGCACCTGGACATAAAAAGCGCCTACCTGTATGCAGACTTGGAGGGAATGTCCACATGAAGCAACCACTTTTCTTCGAACGAAGCGACGGCATGGTGTGTCGCCTAAACGAAGCATTTATGGACTTAAACAGTCTGCCAGGGCGTAGAATAAGAAAATAGACGGAGTTTTCAAAACGATGGGGCTCGTTCAAGCTAGTGCCGACAATTGCCTGTACATCCGCAGCCACAAAGGGAAGCAGACCTTCATCCTGATATACGTCGACGACAAGGTCATCGCGTGCAGCTCGGAGGAGGAGTTCGGAGAAATATCTCGTGCGCTCCAAAAAGACTTCAATTTATCGTGTCTGGGTGAACTTAAACAATTCCTGGGCATACGCGTAGAGAGGAAGGGCGACCATTATACACTGGACCAATCCAACTACATCGGGAAGCTCATCCAACGATTCGGGCACGAAAACGCTAAACCATCAAAAGTGCCAATGGACCCCGCATATCTCAAGCAAACGGAGGAGACCGAATTGCCTACAAACACGTCATGCCGCAGTTTGGTGGTCCGTCGAACAGTGATTGGACCGAAGCAAAGCGAGTCATCAGGTACCTCAAGGCTACGAAAGATCACCGTTTGCATCTAGGATCCGGCATCGGTGAACTTGAATGCTACGTGGACGCCAGCTGGGCCAGCGACGAGGCGGACATGAAATCACATTGTGGATTTCTACTGAAGTTCGGCGGAGGGCTCGTCGAATGGGGCACACGAAAACAGTAATGCGTTGCTATGTCCTCGACAGAGGCCGAGTACGTGGCCCTGGCGGAAGGTTGCCAGGAGTTGCTGTAGTACCGCAAGCTGCTCCAGGATCTACAGCAAGAACAACGAGCTTCTTTCGTCGTATTTTATTTATTTATTATTATTTATTTACATAGTATTCCGTCTTACGACATACGAACATAATTCCTAAAATTCACTCGGTTCATAGCAACCGTTCTCCAATTTCTCGGGCACCCCACGTTCGCCAGATCACGCTCCACTTGGTCTAACCACCTCGCTCGTTGCGCCCCCGCTCGTCTTGTTCCTACCGGATTCGTAGCGAACACCTGTTTTGCAGGACAGTCATCCGGCATTCTCGCAACATGTCCCGCCCAGCGTATTCGGCCAGCTTTCACCACCTTCTGGATACTGGGTTCGCCGTAGAGTCGCGCGAGCTCGTGGTTCATCCTTCGCCTCCACACTCCGTTCTCCTGTTGCCATTTCGTCGTATGGGAGGACAATCAGTCGTGTATGAAGATCGTGGAGTCTGAACGTCTGGAACGCCGTTCTAAGCACATTAACACCAAGTATGCGTTCACCAAGGATCTACACTCAAAACGAATCATCGAGCTCCGCTACATGCCTACTGAAAGCATGGAGGCGGACATAATGACAAAGCCCCTGGATCGCGTAAAGCTGGAGCGTCACAGGGCAGCCATCGGCGTCATAGATTCAATTGAGGCATCGAACTAACATCGTTGAGGAGGAGTGTCGGGCTACCCCATTATGGAGCACCGACGTCAGTTCTACCCGGAACATTTCATTCAGTGTTTTTCATTACTCCATCACACATAATCCACACAAAATAAACACACACTTTGCTTAAGAAATAAAACTCATCCCATAGTTGTCAGTCACACCGTTAACCACGTTTTATTTTCCTCGACCGCTGCCTTTTTTACCTGCGATATTTTTTGTCATTTTTGTCATTTTGTCTTTTATGTCATTTTTGTCATTTTTGTCATTTTTGTCATTTTTGTCATTTTTGTCATTTTTGTCATTTTTGTCATTTTTGTCATTTTTGTCATTTTTGTCATTTTGTCATTTTTGTCATTTTTGTCATTTATGTCATTTTTGTCATTTTTGTCATTTTTGTCATTTTTGTCATTTTTGTCATTTTTGTCATTTTTGTCATTTTTGTCATTTTTGTCATTTTTGTCATTTTTGTCATTTTTGTCATTTTTGTCATTTTTGTCAGTTTTGTCATTTTTGTCATTTTTGTCATTTTTGTCATTTTTGTCATTTTTGTCATTTTTGTCATTATTGTCATTTTTGTCCTGTTGAGTCATTTTTGTCCTTTTTCGTCATTTTTGGCATTTTTGTCATTTTTGTCATTTTCAATCATTTTTGTAAATTTTGAAATTTTTATCATTTTTGTCATTCTTGTATACAATATTACACAAATTACAATAATTATGAGACAAATGGCAAAACTGAAAAAAAACAACATTTGGACCATACTGAAATGACAAAATTGACTGATAATTACAAATTTCTCTCGCTATCGAAAATCTAACTATTATGTTAAAAAACGCCCAACAAAAAAAATCTGATAAAAGTGTCGTTATGTCATTAAATTTTACAAATGAATGCTTTTTACAATTTTTTTTAGTCTATCAATGATCTACCAGACACACCTATATGATCTACATTTTTGTTAACCAACATACAGATTTGCTACAGATAACCCAAGCAACCAAAAGTCTCATATCTACTTAAAATCGTTCCTCCAAAGTTCGAATTTCGCTGAATAAATGTTTCAAAGGGAATTGGTACCCAATTTTCTCGAATGTGAGCATGAAAGTTACAAAAGGTTGCTCAAATAGCCTTCTATGGACTTGAAGTTCCAAAAAGTTCCTCAAATAGTCTTTTTTGTGACATGTCAATCGCACCCACACAGTATAAAAGTTACAAATTAGGTCTCAAATAGCCTTCTGTGAACTTCAAGTTCCAAGAAGTTTCTCAAATAGCCTTCTGTGAACTTCAAGTTCCAAGAAGTTTTTCAATCACCCTATTTTGTGACATGTCCACACGCATCCACACAGTACAAAAGTTTCAAATTAGATCTCAAATAGCCTTCTGTGAACTTCAATTTCTAAGAAGTTCCTCAAATAGCCTTTTCTGTGACATGTCAATCGCATCATTCAGAATAAAAGTTACAAATTGCCTTCTATGGACTCGAAGTTCCAGAAAGTTCTTCAAATAGCCTTTTTTGAGACGTGTCCGCCATTTCAAGAATATGAAATGTAAACGAATATCACAAAAGGGCATATATTAAATAAATCATTTTTTGGAGCTTGGAAATTGTTGAAATATATAATTTATTTTGAAACTTCAACTCAGAACAACATAAAGCTAACTCGCAAATGAATGTTTTTGAAAAGAGTAAATACTTTGACATAATAAAATTCCGTCCAACTGTATTTACTTACCACACGCTAACTTTTGGCTACCCCTTAAAGGCGTAAAAATGACCCGTTATTGAGAACCTCCACGATCTGTCAAATAACGGGTCATTTTGTCGGGTCAATATTACCCCTTATTTAGAAAAGCTCGAGTCCGCTTCAAAGGGGTAGTTTCAGATGTTGTAACATTCATAACGTTGTCATTTGTCGGTAAATTAGCAGCGATGAGAAAAATTGTAAGTAATTGATTGAATAAATATTCGTATTCTTTCCTTTTTGGAATTACAATGTATTCATCTTATTATTTCAGAGCTGCGCAGTTCCCGATGAGCGCGTCGAAAATAAGCCGTTGATTGAAGGTCGATTCCCATAGAAGGAAAAAATTTAAATTTTCAAATAATATGAAATTATTTTCGTCATTTAAATAAACCAAATAAAACTTATGATATCTTGTTGTGATTCATTCCCCAGCATTCATTTCCGATAAGCAGCTCCTAAAATTTCCACCACAAGAAGCCTTTCAAATAAGGGGTAATCATCTGCTACAAGCATTTGGAATAAGGGGTAATTTTCATCCGCTGAAGCGTTATCAGGCTGAGTACCCCTTAAAGGGTACAGGGGCTTTATCCGGAAAAAGGAGTTCTCCCAGTCTTATTGAATAACGGGTCAAAAGTATTCGTTAAGGGGTAGCCAAAAGTTAGCGTGCACGAATTTATCACACATTGAAAGTCAGTTGAAGCAATTCATTGATTAAATATCAAGATAAAATCAAGAATTTGCATAATTTTATGCTTAACAGTTATAAACATGGAATTGAATTATTTTTTTTACACCGATATTATTTTAACGGATGATTGAATTATACGCCGTTTCGTAATGTTTCTTAGTAATAATCAACATGCATCTCTGCTGTTGGCCGCTGGTTGCCCTTGCGGGTATTCTAGGAAGCTTATAACCACTTCGAATTATAGCTGCCGGTAAGGCAACATCTAGGCGTGGCGTCGTGGCAGCGTGTTCGGCTATCATCTCGGATGATGGGGTTCAAATCTGGTACCAGAGCTAATTTTTTCCATTAGGTTGTTTGATTGCTTGAGTAAGCAAATCAAATAATTGTTTAGCAGAACTAGCGTGCGTGCCGGCATGTATCGAACAAAATTAAAAACAAAGCAATTAAGTATTATCAATTGAGGGAGGGGATGGGAGGAATAAAGATGGATGCCGAGAAACCGGCAGCACCACATGGGCTGGTGATACCAAAATAAGAGAGGAGAGGAGAATTATTTTTTTGTTTTTGCTGATTAAACGTTTACTTGTGGGCTGAATAGAAGGCCGTTCAAATCTGTAATGGAACTTCAAAGTTTCAATAAGAACCTAAATTTTGGGCTGAATAAAAGGAACTTCAGCACATTGATTATGCTGATTAAGCTGTGTTCGACCTTTTTAACGAGACTTTTGGTTGCTTGGGAATCCTAATTTAGTCTTTAGAGAAGAGAAATGGAAGACTGATTTATTACACTAGTTTACAGCATTTTTGAACTTAGTATACTGAAGATCATTTTTAATGTAAAATCGGACGCTGAATAAAATTCAAAAAAATCTCAGTAGAACCGCTTTTGAGTTATGCTCCAAATATGAAATTTTGGAAAAATAAAAAAAGTTCTTGTACTTAGATGAAAATATCTCGGACGACCTAACAGTAATTTGAAATCCCTCTTTTGCATATTGAAGGTGAATAAATTTTCTATCGATCATCCGAACACTGTTTTTGCGTGTAATCAACAATATTGTTGATATTAGTGACTTTATGATAGAAAAAATTATAAAAAACGCAATTTTTTAGAAAAAAAATTGTTTCAGCGAAAGTTTTAGACTCGATGGTAACATTTAAAAAATCTGATTTTCTTTTGCGCTTGAATGTCAATTTAAAACAAAGATTTCAAGGGGTTATTTATCAAAATCGGTTGAAAAGTGAAGAAGTTATGGCTATTTTACCATAACAGTATTTTTTGCAGTTTTTAATAATTTAACGAACCGCAGTACACTTATCATAGTATAGGAAGAATGAAACATGATAAATCTCACTCGCTCAAAGTCAAAATTATTTATTAACTTACCAAAAGGTCACATGCCAAATTTCAGAATGATCTGACCATAGGGAGGGGTTGCTTGAGTCTTAAATGTGATTAAAATTTTAAGGTATTTTGCCCGGGAGGAACGAAAAATACTGGTTTTTCATCAATAGTTTTTTTCATCACTAGCCGATTGTTTTAATGGTTGATTTTCTTAAAGCCTAAGTTGAGACAAATATTTCAACCGAAGACTGTAACTCGATTGGTTTTGAAACAGGAAAGTTATTGTGGTTCCAAGATTGTATTTTGGTCGAAAAATCTCGTATAAAACGCAATGCGTAAAAAGTACTCATTGAGTGTTGGACAAAATTTGCGGCCTTAGAATTGCAATAACTTTTTTACTTCAAGTCCAATCGTGGTGCAGTCTTCGGGTGAAATATTTGTCTCAACTTAGAGCACCTGCAACGGTTCAGGCGTAAATATTGGTTTTAAGCAAGGATGGTGATTGGCGAATAAATCGACGAACATAAAATGATTCTCTCACTCTCTGAGGTAACCCATTCCCCGAACGCATTTGAAAAAATTAGACACGATGGCACTCAGTGAGCGATCCAATCGGACTTCCCGGCCAACCTGTTTAGTTCACTCAGGAGACGAATGGGTTGCCTGTCTGCGATGCTATGATCCAATCATCAAGCGATGGCTTTGGAAGATGATTCTGCACAGAAGAATCGCAGACGAATATCATCAGCGAGCGATTGATGATTGCAATTCTTTCGACCGGATCCGATCATTCGTTCTGCTCGCAAAGTTGGTTTTGCTACAGTTTGGTTGCCTGCGTTTGGGCGCTTCTGAAAGTAGCTCGAGCGTCAGCATTAGGTGGATCCTTTTTTATGATGAGTAGTATCATTAATACATTTGATTTGTTGTTTGGATTATGAAATTGATAATTCAGAATCTACTTTTATCAAAAACCGTTTTTAAAGCAAAATATTACCTATTTTCGATTTTAAGAAATGTGTATACATCAGCTTAAGAGATGATGGGTATAAATGTAAGGAAAAAAGAAATGTATCCATTTTCATTATCGGTGAAAAGAGATTATAAAACTTGTTCATCTTATTATTTAAATAATATCTCCAATTATTAACTTTAAATACTTTGTAACTTTTTTGTGTATTCTTCCGTTTTCCGACTGTTTTTGTTAACATATATTGAAAAATCCATGAATAATTATTAAAAAAAAATGTTTCAATTCTTTAAGCAAGTTCAAAGCTCCATCAAGAATGATTTAAGACAAGAAACAATTGATTTTTCAAGCCCAAGGTTTCCAAAAAAATAACTGTGTTTTTGATAAAAAAAAATTCTCGAATTCTGTGATTTGAACCAAAACTTCTGTGATGATTTTCTGTGGCGCTATTTCTATGAAATTCATTGAAAAAATCAAGGGAAGCATCAACAAATTGGAAACTACTCACAGTTTTCATAGAATTTTCAATATTTTTGTTATTTTTTTTTGTAAATTTTTTGTCTAAACTTTGCGATAGTTTAATCATAAGTTTATAATTTTTTCATCATAAATTATTCATATATTTATCACATTTGCAAATTTTTTTTCATAGTGTTGTTATTTTTTAATCAAAATTTAGCCTTTCGTGAAAAAAAACTCATGATTAATTTCAAATTTGAACAAATTTTAATCCAAACTAATCTTCATTTTTATATTAATAAATAACACAGGGAAACAGCATTTTTGTTTCAAAAACGGATTTTGGAAAAAACAGGGTTGTTAGCATTTTTTCATTTTGAAATTCCAAAGTTTTTCCCGCTTTTTTCCCAGTTTTTTCCCGGTTGAAAAAGATGATTTTCCCGGTATTTATTATACTCGTTTTTAAATATAAAATTATAGTGCAAAAAAAAACAATTTTTAAAAGTTGTTTCCCAAAACTTGTTAATCGGCAAGAAATCATGACATTTACTTCGTTGTTTTTTAATTCGTGGTCTTTTCGTGTAAATTGAAATGTTTTATAAATTTTTGGAACGAATCCAACGAAATGGGTTACAATTTCAACAATTTTGGAAAAACAAGTCCGGTTAACTTGATCTTGAAATTGTAATGTTTCTTTTGAATTTGTATAGAGTTGTTAAAAAAATAATATAAAATTAGCTGATCAACTTGAATAGGGATTTATCTTACAAAACTTGAAATCACCAGTTAGCAGAAAAAAAATTGGTTATTTTAAAAGTTCAGTTATATTTTTTTTGTAAAAATCTAAACACATGTTTAAGAAAAAATTGTTTTTATTGTACAAAACATGAATAACTTTAGTTGTGCCCTAGTAATCTGAACTAAAGATTCGTGAAAATATAGAAAATCGTGAATAAAACAGGGCTAAATTTTAATCGTTTAAATGTTAAGGTTAAGGTACATCCTAAGTGAAAATGGTAATGAAAAATCTTATTTTGTGAACAATTAAAAAAAAACGACACATACTGGCTTTGTCACATGATAGAATCAATGGGGAATAGTTGAAACCTAAATATTGAACCAGTCTCAGAGAATGTTCTAATTTCGATTCCCACAATATGAGGAAATTTCCGCGGTGAAAACCGGGGGAATCGAAATTAAAACATTTTGAAGAGGTTTTGAACACTGAAACCAGTTCTAAATTCATCTTTTAACTATTTTCCATCGATTCCACCATGTTACAGTCAACTTATGTCGATTATTTGAGTAATTGTCGAAATAAGATTTTTCTTTTTCATTTTCACCTGAGGTGTACCGTATCCTTAAGATATTATTTTGTTGCGGTGTAAAGACCTTAAATTTTGATGGGAGCTTGTTTCCGACACAATTTTTAAATAAGACGTACATATATTCCAGCGTAGGAAACTTTGGACAATAGTTTAACGTAGAAAAATGAAAAAATCGCGATATAAGGCTTCGTTCCTCAGGCCAATTCCAACGAAACACACAAAAATATCAACATTAAAAACAATATATATTTTTCTTGTGATAATAAGTTTATAAAACATGTATGTGGCGTCGAAAACTAAAACTGGTAGTTGGAAACTAGATAACATAAATAAAAGGTTATAAAGTAGGTAGATAACACATTAAAGACCGCGAAAAAATCAGTGACGAGAAATACAGATATTCGACACTTTATATATCTTTCAGAAACCAAACGAAATTGTACAAAATTGGTATCATTGAATTACTAAAGTTGCTTAGTTTTGGCGATTATAGTTTCATTATCAAATTTGTAACATTTGAGTTATGCTTGTAAGTGTAGCACACTTGCGGAGAGCGAAAAAAAACAGATATCTCATATTTGCACAGCAATTAGTTAAAAAAAGCGATTTAAACTCCGTTTGTTTTCTCACACACTAAAATAAGGGTTTATGAGGTAAATCAATGTCGAGACTGTCAAAAACTACTCTTACATTTCGAAATTAATTTAAAAATAATTTTGAAAATCCATGAAAATTTTCGAACATGACCATTTTCCCGGTGAGATGCTGAAATTCCCGGTTTTTCCCGGTTTCCCGGTGACGCATTGAAATTCCAAAGTTTTTCCCGGTATTCCCGGTTTTCTCGGTTCGCTAGCCACCCTGAAAAAAATTGCGTCTTCAAATTCAAAACATTTGTCAAATTTTGTCTCTCATCTCTAGTTTTGGTGAAATGGCGTGTGTAAATTTTAAAATTGGTCAGTTTTGGGTAAAATTGATTTTTGATAACTGATAAACAAACAAGCGTACATGGAAACACATGGAAAGATTTTTTTGAATCCACTAATTATATCTCATTGAATGCTCTTGTTTCAGAGATACAAACCCTTAAAAAAATTGAATTATGCAAAAGACCCAAAAGATTACATTACAACTATTCCTCACATCACTCAAGGAAGTCATTAAATATTTGACGATGAATATTTGAGCTCATTCAACAACTTTCAATACCCGGTTTTGTAAATTTGGACAAAATTATTGACTTAAAACCTTAATTTTCAAAAAATGTTTTGATAGTATTCTCTATCACTACCAAAAAAGTACCCAAATTTGATAAATGTATTTAAACATGCTTTCAACTTTTTGTCGAAATTAAGAGCTGATAAACTAAGTTATGAACTATTTTAAATCAGCCCTCCAAAATAAGTCAAAATTAGATCTTATATTTTTCGCACCTAGGAAAACTGTGAATTTTGTAGCCTTGTGTTATGAATTACTTGACTGGACTGACTGGACTTGAATTTTTGTGATTACATCAAAGTTTTAACTTATTTTTCAAATCCCTTGGCAATAAAATCAGTTTTTTCTTTGGAAATATGAAAGATCATAAAAAAATATGAACATGTTGCGAAGAAATCAAATGTCTACCGTGTACCGTTTGGCCGCAATTGATTTTTTTTGTTAAATTCTGTGTGCGGCGATTGAAAGATATCTGAACGAATGGCGGGCCAATCATTTGCCGATTCGATTCCTTCTTTCAGTTGAACCAGTTGAATCGGATCAGCGAACGAATATCTGGAGCCAGGAAAGTCGACGATTGCATCATTGCATGATTCAAACCTGCCCGTACGCAAGCGCCCAACGTTCAAAACCAGCAGCACTCACAAACAGATTCGATCAACGTTATTCTTTTTCCCCAAGCGTTCGGTTCAGATGAAGATTCGCGAGATCCGAAAGAGCGCTTGAGTGAATCGTTGAAGAGTGTGTCGCGATTGAGTGAACGAGTGGATTTAGACCATCCTTGGTTTTAAGTATACCAGTTTTAGCAAAATTTGAAATTTTAGAATCTGCTAAAACACCCACTCCCCACCGGTGTAGGAGCAAATTAAAAACGGGAACACTTGCATTGCAGACACTCAATAATTGAGAAGAAAAAACCCATGTTATTGTAAAAATTGCATAAGTTTTGAGTTTCACGGTTGATTGTCTTAAAATTAATTCTACGAATATTCATTTTGACAGAACAATGATTTCAACTATTCTACCAGGATTTCATTAATTTAAAAGCAAAAATGACTACACAACGAGGAAAAAAGGTCAATTAAAACAATTCTTCAATTAATTCAATCAAATTGCTTTGAATCAATGGAATAAGGTTTTGTTAAAATGAATTGAATAAGCAATTTTTTTTTTCAAGCTATTGCTGACATTGATAAAAGAAACGAGAAATGTTTATCCCAAAGTCAAAGGAAATTTTCCTTTGATTTGTCGACATTTTTGTTTGACAAAAACTTGTTTCACTATTTGTAAATTTATGTATGGATACAGAAAAATATGCTGATATTGACGAAAACTCCGAGCAATCCATACGAAACGAAAAATCTCTCAATATCTCAAATAAAACAAAAATTATAGAACGAACAATAAACATTTATTTTACCTCATCGAAAAATTATTAAAATTTTCTTTTCGTTTATTTTTTTCAAATTTTAGAAGGCTAACTGGATTCACTAATTCGTCGAGCCCAAATGAAAAGCTTTTTATTTAATGATATAAAATAGAGAATAATGTGACATCTATTATTTATACTTGATATGGTTTTTGTTAACATCTATTCTCAATTTATGTTACGTATAGGGTGGTTGCAGCGAAAAAAAAAACATTCAAATAATATCTCAAAAAGAAATTATTATTCTATTATTATCTATTATTTTTACTTGATATGATTTTTATTAACATCTACTCTCAATTTATGTTACATATAGGCTGGTTGAAGCGAAAAAAAACATTCAAATAATATCTCAAAAAGAAACTATTATCACACCCAATGTTGCCCAAACATGTGTGAAAGAAATCATTGTTGGCTAAAATTTTCTCACCGTGAACTAAATCGGTCTGTCGTATATTTTGAAATCCTGGTCCAAATTTGCATGAATTTGGAACAAACGCGTATAACTGTTGGGAATTTTGAAATCGATGACTGTGCTAAAACAGCGATTTACGCCACCGGTGCCAGCCGGACTGTTTTAGCGTGGTCGAAAACCGTGTTTTGCATCTACCGTTGGGACAGCCCTTAGGCTTTAAGAAAACTAACCATCAAAAACAATCGGATAGTGATCAAAAGAGTTATTGATGAAAAACCAGTATTTTTCGTTCCTCCCGAGCAAAATACCTTAAAATTTTATTCACATTTGAGACTCAAGCAACCCCTTCCTATGGTCAGATCATCCTGAAATTTGGCATGTGACCTTTTGGTAAGCTAATAAATAATTTCGACTTTGAGCGAGTGAGATTTATCATGTTTCATTCTTCCTATACTATGGTAAGTGTACTGCGGTTCGTTAAATTATTAAAAACTGCAAAAAAATACTGTTATGGAAAAGTACTGAATCAAAGCAATCGAAATATTCCTTTTTTTTCTTGGTAAGGAGAGATGATGGCCTATTCCAATTCGAAATCTACAGAAAGCCGACAAACACCATGAGGGTAATACCGATCACCTCGAACCACTCGTTCCAGCATAAGATGGCGGCGTTCCACCACATGATCCATCGGATGAACTCCATTCCCCTATCAACTGAAGGAAGAGAAAAGGAACTTCAATATATTTTCCAAACGGCTAATAAAAATGGATACCATAGTAGATCCATTCAAGCCATTATAAGGAAAAAAGAAAAATTGCTTCAACGGAAATCTTTCACTACTTTAACTCCTATTCAGAAGGAGTTTTAACGAAGGTCCATGGAGTTCAACAGTGTCAACGCAGTCGAATTGCGACACAAGTTGACAAAGTTTGATATTGAACTAGTGTTCACTAGCTCTAATAATCAACTGCAATCCATCTTAGGATCGACAAAAGATCCAGTGGAGCTCCTTCATAGATCTGGTGTGTACAAAAATCAGTTGTTCCGACTGTGATAAGGTGTACATTGGACAAACCAAAAGGAAGTTGATTGATAGATTCGAGGAACACATGGCTATAGCTAGATTTATTTATTTATTTATTTATTTATTTAGTTAATTAATTCATCGAACAATAAATGTTTAAATGAATGATATAAATTACACTACACTCAAATAGAACGGAACAATCTGGACTGATACATGCGGCGAGTTAAACTACTAGTTGGTTCTCCGAATCGATGAAGGTGCTCCGTGTCCTGGAATATGCGCATCATAGCTGTTAATGGCTCATTGTATCCATAAGATGTTCTGTGAACTTGACTCGATATCAACGAATAGGACCGTAAAGTTCTCGATGGGGCGCTAAAGTCGATAGTTCTTATCAAGTTTGGCGACTGTACTTCTCCGTTCAATATCTTGGCGACGAATGCGGCTTGTTGGATTTTTCGGCGGTGTTCAACGGTATCTAATCCCAAAAGCTGACACCGGTCGGGATAAGCAGGAAGCTGTTCAGGATGACGCCAAGGCAGGTGTCGTAAAGCGAATCGGACGAACCGCTTTTGCACGCGTTCAATTCGTAGAATCCAATGCAGCTGATATGGTGCCCAGACAATAGCAGCGTGTTCAATTATTGATCGGACAAGAGCACAGTAGAGGGACTTCAAACATAACGGATCTGTGAATTCTCGCGCCACTCTACAGATAAAGCCTAATTGACGATTTGCTCTATTTATCACGGAGGATCGTTGACTATTGAACGTTAGCTGCGAATCAAGGATAACTCCAAGATCGTTAACTTCAGAAACTCTGTTTAGCAACTGATTGCCGATGTTATAATCGTAAATAATTGGTGTTTTTTTGCGGTGGAAGGTTATAACAGAACATTTTGCAACACTAACCGATAGTTTGTTATATCTACACCATACACTAAAGTGATCTATCAACATTTGAAGAGCACAATCAGCAACGCATTCCACTGGCATGAATATTTTGAGATCATCCGCATATCCAATACAAGTTCCTTCATCTAAGCTGATCATAAGGTCATTGAAAAATAGAGCAAACAGCAACGGGCCTAAGTTGCTTCCTTGGGGCACGCCAGATCGGTTAGTAAAAGGAAACGATATGCTTTCACCAAACTTAATTCTTATAGAGCGTTCTGTTAGAAATAATCTCAGCCAATCAATCATGTTGCCATGCACACCAAGCTTGGCTAGCTTTGCAAGTAAAACTCTATGATCGATTGTATCGAATGCAGCTTTTATGTCAGTATAGACAGCATCAACTTGCATTTTTCTCTCCATCTGTTTCAGGCAATACGATGTGTATTCCAACATATTGGTACACACCGATCTACCCGGCATGAACCCATGTTGTTCAACTGAAATGTACTGTGATGATGCTCGTAATAAAGCCTGACTAACGATTATTTCGAAGAGCTTGGATCCTGCAGACAAACTAGTGATGCCTCTGTACAGTTTCACGTTACGTCGATCTCCATTTTTAAACACTGGAAACATAAACGATGATTTCCATATATCTGGAAATTTTCGTTGCTGGAAGGAGCAGTTAAAGATTCGGGCTAGAGGTGATGCTACAGCTTCAATGCAGCGGCAATAGATAGCAGAAGGAATTTCGTCAGGTCCCGGTGCAAAAGAGCTCTTCAGTTTCCTCGCAGCTAATACGATATGTTCTTGATTGATAGTAAAAGTATTGAAATCGATTGCATCGACGGGAACATGATTAGTAGCTTCAGTGCACTCACGTTCAGAAGAAATGGTATCCGAGAAAACGGATCGAAAATGTTCCGCAAACAAATTACAACACGATTGTGGAGAGTCAGCTACAGCTTCCTGGTAAAATACTGATGATGGAGTTGAATTGGATTTTCGTTTAGAATTGACGAAGTTCCAAAATCTTCTAGGATTATTGCGTAAATCAGATTGTATGCGTAATACATGGAGCTTGTACAATGAGGTGTTCAATCTACGATAGGCTTTGCTGGCTATTTTATACTGTGCTTGTGAGTCTTCACTCCGGCTTTTACGAAGTCTACGTAAACAAGCATTTTTATCACGTCGCAGTTGCCGAAGAGTGGGTGTGCTCCAAGCGGGTGAAACAGGTGGTTTAAACCTAGGCACATGTAGATTTAACCAGCTGTTGATCATGCTGCAAAATAACTCAGTCATGTTGTCAACCGATGAGTTGTCGAAGAGTGCATCCCAGTCAATGACGCTCAAATATTGCGAAAGGAGATCAAAGTTCAGCTTTCGAAAATTTAGTGGCCTAATACAATGTGTCGGTAGGTTTGATGGAGCCTCGTTGATAACCGGAGCAGCGGGCAGATCGAAAACGATGGGAGGATGGTGCGAGTCGATCGATACTAATGAATCCGGGGCCCGATAAACGTCAATTTGCTCGTCACTGGAACCGAAAACCAAATCCAATATCCGTCCATTGTGATTCTTGACCATATTGAATTGGGCCAAGCTCAGCGAGTTTGTGCCGTCAATCAATGATGCAGCAGCAGCACTTAGAGGTGTTACGTTAAGCAACTTGGCCCCAATGTCATTTTTTTCCCATGGCAAACGGGGCTGATTGTAATCGCCACAGACCAGCACATTTTCATCTTCAGAAGCCAGGGTGCATAATTCGCGTAAAGAAGCCATGTGGGACTCGAAGACCTGGACACTGCTACTCTTGTCGGGCGGAATGTATATGGCACAGAAAAGCAATTTTTTTCCGCAAATGTTGGCAGCGATACAAACTTGCTCCAACTCGTTCACGTGCATTGTGGATACGTGACGACTGACGTGACATTGTTTCACTGCAATCAAAACTCCTCCGGAACATGTTTTGATGCTATTGCGCGAACTACGGTCACATCGAAAAACTGAATAATTAGTTCCAAAAAGTTGGGCAGAGTCGAAAGAATCATTCAGGCCAGTTTCGGTTAAAATGACAACGTCGTAACTGCAATCGGTTGTTGCCAAAAAAAGTTCTTCAGATTTAGTGCGCAACCCGCGAACATTTTGGTAGTAGCACCAAGCTCTGAGTTTTGGACGGGCAGTAGAGTTGCAACTGGATGATCGATTCGATGCATTCTGGGTACAGCTAGAAAGCAGAGATGCATGACTGGGTGAAGTGGTCGAATGGGATTGGTACTTGCCGTGACATGGCAATTGGAAGCCTCCCCCTGGACCACCTGACCGAGATAAGGGACGACTTGGAACAGGAACTGTCGGTCGTTGGTGGCCAGAGAAGAGAACTTCCGAATTGGCATGATAAGTGGTGCGTCCCGATGAAAGGCGATAGAAAGTTGTCGTTAACCGGAATATTGTCATCAGCAGCTGGCTTCTTAGCTGCAACGTGATTTCGTTCATGGTAATGGGTAGCATACACAGACTCCGATGCGTACGATGTGGGGCTGGAAAGCTGAGAAGCATGACTGGGAGAAAATCTCAAAACACAGGAATACTTGCCGTTGCATGGCAATTGGAAGTCTCCCCCTGAACCACCTGACCGAGAAACGGGACGACTTGTAACAGGAACAGACGGTCGTTGGTGGCCAGAGAAGAGAACTTCCGGATTGGCCTGATTGGTGCGTCCCGATACAAAGTTGAATCTTGAAGAGTGAGAGTCCATGTTCGAGTGGTTGCGAGAAATTGGCACAAATCGTTCAGAAGCATTAGCTGAACAGAAGTTTTCTATAGTTGGCCCTTGCAGTGTGCTCGGCGAGTTGCTAATGGTCGTGTTATTCTGAGTACGATGACTGATACAACGGGATCTGCAAATCAAAGGCAAATCAGTCACTGGACGAATTGAAGAATGCATAATTATGATACTTGCCTGATTGAGCAGGCTGGAGAGCCCCATTGCCTTCTTCGAACACAGGGCCGGGACGTCTGTTGCCGCTGGCTGGAATCTGCGCGACTGTGACGAAGGGCTCAGGGGCCTCCATTGTGCTCATTTCGTTGCGTCCCGGAAACCAAAAACTGCATCCAAATAACGATTCCAGCATCAGTCGATAAGTCCAGCGGCGGGTGGGGTGTACGGTCATCATTAAAAAGGTCCACGAAACTGAGTATTTCGGTCATAGTTTATGAATTCCCGAAAACTCAAACCGTTGGGCCAGGTGTCTGGATTCAAAGCCTTGTCCTTAAAGTCAGGATCGAGACCCACTTTAAACGAAACGAAGCGCATGGTACTCACATCGGTTCCTCTAGGCACGAGTTTAATCACTTGAGCGGATTCCGTATCCAGGTTGGCTTTTACCATTGACATTACGCTGTCTTCGCTTACGTCTGGTTTAATTCGCGAAATATACAACCAGAAAAGCTTCTCATTCTCGTTGCTGCATAAAGGAACAGAAACAACGCCGGCAGACGATTGTTTCGCACCTAATTTGCAAGGCTCGTTAACAACGGGGTCGGGAGCCCGGAACCGTTTGAGTGCACGACGGAAATCAGGGCGAGCAGGTGTTATCGCTGGAATAGGCGTGGGTGGTGGTTTTGAGCTGAGCTGTTTGATTTCCGAACGCAGTTCAGTAATAGCTGCGGTAAGCTGAGCAATTCCTGTTTGCTCTGGAGATGGCGCAAAGGCGAGCCTACGGAAGTGAGCACTTTCAAATATCTCCGGACATCCATCACACATCCAGAATGTATTCTTAGCAATCGTTTTAAGACAACGAGCAGCAGCGTTAGTTACGCCGACACAGCTTAAATGGAATTCTTTCCCGCAAATCCCACGACAGACCATGAATTCGATTCCGCTGATGGCATTGGAGCAACTTGAACATGTCTTTGCCATATTCGCCCGGTGGGTATGCAATATGCAGTCCAAAGCAAAGCAGATGTTTGCAATTTTTTCCAGCAGATGTCGCTTTAGTCACGAAAAACGGCGCGGATGTACTTCGATACGATACCACTTCAATACACGGCTCTAGGTGATAAAAACGGACACGAAATATTCACTGTTTGACAGTTCGCAATAACAAACTAAAATTAATTTTAGTGAAACACGCGCAGCGAGATTGAAATAGAAACTAAACAATGATTTTAGATGTCAGAAAACATTAAAAAAATGACGATCAAAATTAATCGTAAAAAGCACTTGAAAACAAAACAAGCAGTGCTGCTAAAACTGCTAGATCTGACTCAAAGAAGAAAATTCTTCCTTCACAGAATCCTAGATCTGCAGTAGCTTTACACATGTGTGAATCTGGTCACTCTATTGATCGAGGAAATGTCTCGCTGATCCGGTCTTTGAATAGTAATTCGCTTAAATTGGATGTTGCTGAAAGCATTGAAATCTTCAATGAAAAATCAGTTCATATCTTAAACGGAGACACCGGACCAGGGCACACTTGGTTGTTCAAATTCTTAGGTAAAAAGAAATACAATAATTTACCTGACAATGCCCAAAAACGGGTAGAAAATAATTCAGCACTGCCAGAAAACACCCGGAATAGGGTAGGTAGACCCAAAAAACAGACAACGGCACAACTGCCGAGCATTCGGAGGTTTTTGCTACCTAGTAGTAGCTTACCTAACCCGGACAATATAAGGAAGGGAAACGATACACATTCATCAATCGAAAACGTTCACTGAAGAAGGTAGTGAGTTGCTATCGAAATACTGGTATATGAACTTTTCATTTACCGTGGTTGAATTAAAAGGAATCTTTTGATTGCTTTGATTCAGTTGAATCATTCAACCAAGTAGGCTCATACCACAACAGAATGGTAAAGTAGCCATAACTTCTTCAATTTTCAACCGATTTTGATAAATAACCACTTGAAATCTTTGTTTTATATTGACATTTAAGCGCAAAAGAAAATCAGATTTTTAAATGTTACCATTGCGTCTTAAACTTTCGCTGAAACAATTTTATCTAAAAAAATGCGTTTTTTTAAATTTTGTCTTTTATAAAGTCACTAATATCAACAATATTGTGTAAACAGTGTTCAGATGATCGATAGAAAATTTATTCACCTTCAATATGCAAAAGAGGGATTTCAAATTACTGTTAGGTCGTCCGAGATATTTTCATCTAAGTACAAGAACTTTTTTTATTTTTCCAAAATTTCATATTTGGAGCATAACTCAAAAACGGTTCCACTGAATTTTTTTTGAATTTCATTTTCAGTCATTGGTCAGTCAATCAAGTTCACGATTTTTTTTAAATTTTGTAAACTAGTGTTATTATTAATGACTCTAATATAATTATTAATAATTATTAATTATTAATAATTAGGTTGGAACCAATATCAATTTCTTCTTTTGTCACCCCCCCCCCCTTGGGGGGAATAAATAAAGTTTGAAGTATTTTATGTAAATTTCGACAAAATTTTCAAATATCCGAAAGATTTCAAGACCCAAATACAAATTTTTGAAGATGGAAGTTTTTTCACAATTTGTATACTTGATTTTATTGAATTATTCGATAAAAATTTACTTGATCTATAGATTTTGTGCAATGATATAGTATGCAATTTGGTTGCATACAAGCTTTCGTGCAATTTATTCCAATTTATTTGTTTTCAGCATTATTTTTTATTGTCCCCCCCCCTCGCGATGTTCCAACTCCGAGTGACGAAAGAAGGATTTGAAATTTGTTCCGGCCTTATAGCATGTTCGATATTCGACTAGAAGGCTGATGTAGGATGGCTTAAAGTTTACTTGGGAATCTATCGATTTGCTTGCCATCTTCCGTGAAACGTGTATGTTAGACCTCCAAAATCCGATTTCACTATTACTTTCTAAAATCCGATTGCAAAAAAATAAAGAATACTTTTTTATTAAGTATACAAATTTAGGTTCGTTTCCAGGAACAATTTTCCCGAATATTTGAAGTTTGAGTCAGTAAATTCAAAATTTGTAACTATTCTAAAAGTAATTAGTTCGGTAGCAAATGTTCTTATGAATTTTAAGGTTTTTAGTTGTGTGATCATGTGTTAATATCGCACTGTTACGAGACAAATTGGATCATGTGAGCAATAAAGTCTACTGATTTTGTCGTAAAATGTGGTTCCCATTCTTCGCCGATCGTTACTAAATGTAATCAGTAGTGGATTTATCCACACTTATTGTTTTGAGCACTTTCCTGGTGGTTGAATTGAAAAATAATCTCGCATTGCACCACTTGTAAATTATAAATTCACAGAATTTTAACGCAGTTCGGTCCAGCTATAAAAGAAAATCCTTTTTCATGATTGAATTGGGTAAAACCACGTAAAACAACAAAAGATTGTAAGTAAACTTTTTCCTCGCATGAGCTGCGGACCCAACTGAAAATAGCTAGAGAGAAAAATGACTGAGGCTTGACCGATACCACAAACTGACACATTTGTGTTGTTCGAATTTGTGTTGTATGACAATTTTACATATGTACGTATGTGCCTACATGTGTACAATAGCACAATATTAGCTAATAAATACGATAGTGGTGCACCTCAATGCCTCAATTTTTCCATGATGAGTATGAACACATATTATTGCGCCCGGTTCTGTGGCATTATCATCATCTTTTTCGTTTTGTGTGTATATAGTTTTTTGCTGCTTATCACGAGTTACTGAAAGAATTCGACCGATCTTCTGACATCTCGATCGCCGTTAGTTGTTCCCTGGGATTCGACTGCAGAGCATCGATCGATTCCGTTGGCAGAGTGCGTTCATATAAAGTGAGTTAACTGTATAACTTAAGACTACCCATCCAGACCGGGGGCTTCAAAACATTGTTCAGTGGTGACTTTAAGTGCTTCATTGTTCGAGTCCAAACAATCACTGGTTGATGATCTGGAGATAGTTAATGTACTTCGGGAGTAGCATCAACAAAGTCAGTGTCACATGGTCTGCAAAATTTCCACGTCACGTGGGCAACAAACCAAGGCTCTTTTAACGTAGTGCGATTCGTTGTTGCATGCAGGCAGATGAATAAACAAGCTGAGGACGAGCGATAGTATTTTATAATGAAGAACATTAAAATAGTTTCGGTTGAAATCAGAAACTGTTTTTTTTCTGTTTGTTCTGCAGATTAATAGAATGATAAATTCATTCCGCGCATCTACTTCAAGGACTCGAAATGGGTTTCAATGAGAACTATAGAAAATTTTTACTTTCCCCTTTTTAAGAAAACATGTATAACAATCTGCAAATACATTAGATATACATTTCTTCGAGGATGATAATAGCGACAGTTCGTTCAATACATTACAGATTCAAAACATTCGATAATTAAAAAAAATAATCGTTTCACGCTCCCAGCTGAGAAACATGAAGAATTTCTATATTTAAGAATAAAAATGCCACACAGAGGGTTTTTACGTAACGTAAATATTAAAAAAAAATCTGTCATGTCTTCCTGTTGAAAAAATTCAAGTCTAAAACCAAACTTTGAAAAAGCAAAAGCCCAAAATTCAATATATAGGACATCTTTCATCGAATATGTTTCAAATTATAATCATGAAAATATTACACATTCTGTGAAAAGATTTCAAATTTCTAAAGTAAAAGCTCAAAATTGACGGTTAAAATCTGATTTATCCCGTGCTCTGGCTTTTGAAATTGATAATCTGCTGTACGGGGAACCGGTAAAAATTTAATCATTGCTGGCTGGGGTAACATTTTTGATAATGATAAATTTCCATCAAATAATAAAAACTTTTTGTCAATAAATTTTGTAGATGTTCAGATAGTTTTTTTCAAATAGTTTTGATTTATGACTCTTACTTGTAAAAAACTTTACATCATATGTTTTTTTTTCTTGAAGATCCATTAATAAAAATTTTCCAAATAAAATTTAAAAAAAAATCTTTAAATGCCTATAATTTTTCTATTTGAGTCTAACAGATGTTACCAGGCGCTGTCCTATGGGGAGGACCGATTCAAAATACCCGTAAATGCTAGAATTTCTATAAAAACTTCAAACTTCCCCTAGTAGATGTGCTTTTGAATTTTCAAAAAATTTCCACTCCGTGGGAAAATGTTTGTTTATCACTAAAGGCTCAAATGATGAAAAGTCGGTCTACCAAAATCAAGCAGCTGTAAATGGCAACGGACTGGACCGAATTATACCAATAAACTTCTGTTGACTTACTAACGGTGTTGCCTTTTAATTTGCTAACCATATATCTTCTTATAATTTGAGCTTGGTAATGGAATTAAGGGACATATTTTTAATTGTCACTAATATGCCTTAGATATATGCCTAAATTTACATGAACAAACTGTGATAAATTTTGTTTCAAAATCTGAGCTTCTTAGTTTTTCATTATGTTTTGGATTTTAATGGAATGACAAATTTGAAAAAGTCTAAAAGGGGAGTGAATATTGTTGCAACACTAAAATACTTGAATATATTTTCTTCTGAAGTCATATATTGATTGCCTTTACCATGCAGTTTCTTTTTTATTCGATCAGATAGAAAAAAAAACAATAAAAATACTCAAACTATGTACAGTACCGTTCATAATTGTATAGAAATTGAAAGCACGCGCACTGTCACTTCGATTTTGAACTTCCATAACTTTTTACTCTGATGATATTTTTTGATCAAATGTTCTGCGTTCGATAGATCAACAATCAAAACACAAATAGATCATTTATTCCTTTTTTTCTTTCCTTCATTACTTTTGCCAGACATTTTTTGACTGGTTTGTGGATTAAACGGTATTGTTCTCATAAATCGTCCAAAATTCTGTAGAAATCGCATTTTTAAATTCATGCCTGGAAAATTGTACCTCGCGTAACTTTTGATCCCATCGATAAAACTTTTCAAAAACTTCAGACATGCTAGCTCTATATTTCAACAATCACTCTGCAAAATTTCAATAAAAAATGAAGCGTAGTTTCTGAGATATTGCAGTTTGAATAGTAAAAGTCCAAAAAGTCCAACTTTCGTAGAATTACTGTATCTCAGACCACACAAACTCCAGAAAGCTCAAATTTTGTGGTATAATAGTGTAGTTGTTGATCTATCGAACGCAGAAAATTTGATCAAAAAATACCATCAGAGTAAAAAGTTATGAAAGTTGAAAGTAGAAGTGACAGTGCGCGTGCTTTCAATTTCTATACAATTATGAACGGTACTGTACATTTGTACGGAATCATAAGAGTGGCCATTTCCTTTAATTTTCAGAAATTACCTTTGAACTTTAAATGTTAAATTGCCTTATTAAAAAAAATTTAAATTGTAGTCACGTTCTCCATTGAAGTGATCAGTTTTCCAGTAGGCGCTTAAGAAACGTGTGACTTCAATTGACAGTCTTTGGTACCTTCTTATCTTTCTGTTTGACAACAATATTTTAGAAATTAAATTCAATCGTAATATACAAAATGTTGAAGCCGCATGAAATCCATTTTCAAGGAAGATTCGGTAACGGAAAGTTCCTCATAAGGATTTTTCTTTGTAGTTCAAAATATCTTAAAAACCGAAAGAATCGGGACAAAATATTACAATAAAACTTTACTTCAAGAATAGAAAGCAAAAACAAATCTGAAATTCAAATATCAATTAGAATTGTTTGTATTTTTTTCTTTTGTTCACAGTTGGTTTATTGTCAATTTTAAATCTTCACAAAGTGATGTCTAACTCATTCCAAAATCCAATGTACTATTCTCACTTGCGTTTACAAGGAATTCATAATTAGATTGCAAAAAAAACAATTGAGTTTTTGAATCATAGTGCACGATTCATCTCTCCCTCGATTTCACATAATTCAAATATGAATTATGAAACTTCAAACTAACCTTTATTGAGAAATTCAAAAAAAAAAAAAAAAGATTCAATTTAATTGATTTGGTTTGAAATTTATCACATCAAGCATTCATATAATGGATGACCATAAAACGATTCAAGTTCATACTACCAAACAGAAATTTAATATGAAAATTTTAAATTTAAATAGTTAGAGTTTAAGTTTTAAAAACCTTTTAAAGATTTCTAAATTCAAGTTAATGCGTTGATAAAACACAAGAGATTCCAGAGCAACAATACATCAAATGAAGTGTTTGTAATTTTTGCGTTCCCTATGAATTTTTAGAGCCAAAAAGGAATAAATACTATTTATAAAAGCTGTTTCAATATGAAGGAATTGGTGTTTTGAGAAAAAGATTTAAATTCATCTTCAAAACTCAAATCTGCATTCACAATTAGAACACGAGGAAATAAAATTCACATTTTTTGAAGTGCAAAGAATTTGAAAACTGACTTTGACTTATTTAGGGGTACTGAATGCAAATTTGTATTTTTCCAATCTGCTCTTTTTTCGGTATAACTTTTGATAATACAAGGTTAAAATTCATTGAAAAAAATGTGCACTTTTTATCAAAAGTGTACAGTATCAAAAAGATTTAGAAAAAAGGTTTTTACTTCATAATCAATTTTTCTGGAGACTGTGAGTAATGTACCGTGACTTCTGGATGACAAAATCATAGAACTTATAAAAAAATGTTAAATTTATTTTTTCAAATAGTTGTTTTAAGGAACAAAATCTGTATCGTTTTTTTTTGGGAGTTTGCCACTTAGTGGCATTTATCCCTGAAATATGCATCGATGAATGAATAAAAGTTAATTTATAGATTCAAAAATATTATTTGTTGTTCATGTAGGTCAGTTGCTTCATCAGCCAACATTGATCGATTAAACTCTAAACTAATTAGGTAGTTTTCTGACAGAAAATCTGACAAAAAACCTACAAAAAATCGAGTCCCCCCCACTCGGGGGGCGCAAATATTTTTCAAAATCAGTTTGCCTATGTTTATTGTTTCTCTTGTGAATTAAAACTTCCCCGTTATCAGTCGATTATTTTTTCGGCATCAAGGCAATCCATCAAGCTAACATTCGAAAAAGCTTTTAGTGACTTTTGACTTATATACTGCTGAATTTCAATTACATCGCCGAAACTGCTTTCAGCTCATCCACACAATAATTTTGAAATTTTAAGTTAAAATCCAGTTTAGGTTTTGATATTCTACAACTGAAAGTTTGTCTATTTCAATTCCAATTGATAAGTACTCTTCACTAGTTTAACCCTTAATGGCTTCATTCCCTGTTTTTATTACAAATTCATATCATTTCAAGAGTTTGGAATTATGAATAAATAGTATGCGGTTCCGGCTTTATCCGTGGAAATCGCCTGACTGTCCACGCTGGGCTCAGAGTGCGGGATGCTTACCTGCACCGTGTGCTCTTGGCTGAGGTTTACCACTGACTGGGGATGTCTGGTGAGAGGTGATGCCAGTTCTTCAGCTTATGACAATATAAGATATATGAGCACCGCACATCTCCCCCCTTCCCTCAATTTGATTTTTTTAAGTTTCATACAACTAGGTAGTATTTCTGTAGAAATTTCTTATCTAGTTTATCTGGATAAACTAACTAACACAAAAAATTGTTTTTATTCTGCCATGAGCTTTTAATCTGTCGAATCACTTTCCGCTCCCTCAAATAGGAGTCTATCAGCTTCACGATAGACTTTGTGTGTTCTGGTTTAAAATGTTGTTACGCATACCATCGCAGGCAGGCTTTACTGAAACTTGCAACACATTTTCCCAACTCACTCACAGTTTGAGAAAAGTTGTCAACTGAACTGATTGCAACATTATCTGAGGATAAGCGACTCCTTGAATGATAACAAAATACTCTTGCACGTTATCTCGTGGCATCATTACGAAGGATCTGTACTCATTATCACTTTAATGTTGGACTCTGTCACATAAAAATTTAGAATCATTACATTGGCGTACATTACGCCCGAATGACCTCTAAGGTTAAAGGTCTTAAATAGGTTACTATCAGGGCTGTAAATTATCAGTGTCAGACAGAAAATGTCAGCCGACTTTGATCCTGCTTTACATGTTTATGTCATGCGATACTGATTTTTGGTCAGCGACATATGCTTACAATGTCATGACCAAGTTGAATGAACGACATAGTGCTTACTATGACTTTTTCCTTTTTACAGCCAACAACGACAATTTTTCAACTGTTTCTCAACTTATAACGTAAAATCGCGCCCAACACAGCCAGAAAATGAAATAGAAAGACGACCGTATGTGTGATGCGAGTGGAGCGCAAAAATGGCATTCAATATTGACATTGCTGCCTGACTGACATTGTAGCTTGGTCATTCAACTGGTAGACGACATTGATATTCTTTCGATGACATTGACTACTAGACGTTGGTCGGGTTGAACGAAATTGACTGAAATTTATCAGCCTTGGTTACTATTATTATAACACTAGTGTTTTCGTCGTTCCACTCTATTTTAAAAATGCTTTATAAGTAATCGGACCACCTTTCCAATAAATATTTTAATCTTCTTTTACTGATCCAAAAGATTCTATACTGGACACCTTATTGAATGTTGAGACGCTTAAAATTTTAAGCAATCGGTGCTTTTCTCGATTGGAAGTTGACTGTCTCGAAGTTGTCGATCTGACTCATTTCAACCAGCATTGGCTCATTGAACAACCTCCATTATCACGTTAAACTCGTTAAGCTGAATTTTCAGATTTCAAGTCTGTATTGTGTACAAAGCAGTTTAGAATGTATTCACCGTTTCAGAGCCTACGGTTTATTCGAACGGCTTTCAAAGTACGCTTTTCCTGAGCACCCATCCAAGCGTACTTTTTTCTAGCACGTTCTTGCAGACACGTTTGTTATAGAATTTACAAATCACGTTCTTTACAGGGCAGCCTCCTAGACGCGCTTGTTATCGAACGGTCTTCCAAAGTACCTTCTTATCGATCGGCTTTCCAGGCGCGCTTTCTTTCAAGCGATCTTCAAGACACGCTTTTTATGATTGTTCTTCCAGGCGCTATCTCAGCTTATCAGCAGGCCAAATCGAACGTCATTCGAGGCACACTCTTTTTCGGGCAAGTTTTATCAATTGCCGTGCAACGCGGCTTCCGTAGATCCGTAGATCTGGCAATCTGGCCTTCGAGGTACGCTCTTGCTCAAATTGTGATTTCTTTCTCTCTCTCCGAGGTACTGTTTATTTTCGACCTGCTCTCATCAGACGCCTTCGGAGCTCTCGAGGCACGCTGTCTTTTCGGCAATCTCTCCAGGCAAGCTCTTCGCAGTCTTGGAGACACGCTTTTTGCCCGTTCTCACTCTCAGGTGAGCTTCTCCAAGCCACCCACTAGCCGGGTTGTCAATTGTTTTTGTAAAAAGTCTGGAAGATTTTGAAAAAATGTCTGGAAATGTCTAGAAATGACTGGATAGCTTACTTTTCAAAGTGGTGACCTTTTTTTTGGTCGCCAGATCTCAATGTTGCAGATATATCGTTTGTTCCTGTCACTATCAGTTTACGTATTCTATCTGACACTCAACTTAACAAACATCTTCGAAGTGTTTGCCATTATTAATAGCTTTCGAACACTTCTGAATTTAAAATTCATAGTTTTTTATCATTTCCTATCATATTATATGTACCATGAACATTTTCAATTTTCGTAGTTTCTTAGAACATTTTTGTTCTGACCTAAAAGTCTGGAATTGTCTGGAAGATACGTCAAAAGTCTAGAAGTCTGGAAACCTGAAAAAAACTCTGGCAGAAGTTAAAAAAGTCTGGAGGATCCAGACAAAATCTGGAAGGTTGACATCACTGCCCACTAGTGGTTCGAGCTCTTCGAGCTGCCATACACGGAAAAAAATTGAGTGGTCATCCCAAAGACGCTGTCATGATAATTTCACCATTTCAGCGCTATAGTATTTTCAACCACGAAAAGTTTAACATCGATTTTGTGAAAGTGCGCATGAAACAATATTGAAATTACTATGTACCTGGTAATTTTCGATAACTCTCAATGTTTGTTTTCGAAAATACTATGGTCATGATAATTTTATCATAATTTCTATCACAACTACCGTCCGCATAGTAATTTTGACATTGTGGCACCAATTCTTATCAACAAAATACTACGCACATCGTACTTTTGAGAACAAAACATATTTGACTCAAAAACATAAGTGAGTATGATAATTTTACTATGGTAAACATTCTTGTTGTTTACACTTATTCAGAATCATTAATCATCAAACCCGTTTGTAAAAAAAACTAATTTTGAGCTGCTTTATAGTTACATAACTTTGAAAATCATTCCAGAGCATCGGGAGAACACACTAACATTGACCGACGTGTGTCGGAAGTGTGAATTTTCATGTTTCAAATAATGTCATAATGCATGCATGCAAATGAACAAACAAACATACATAGTAATTTTACTATTTAAATCAAGCTCCTCGCTCCTCCTAATCTTTATCATAACACATACTAGTTTCATCATGAAACATACTAATTTTACTAGGGACGAAGTAAAACAATGCATCATTTCATTGACAATTTTACTAAAACGCAGTCGAATTTACTATGCGCAGCCAAATTGAGCACATGGTAAAATAGCTATGCGTAAGGTATTATAAACAACAAAACATATTTGACTCAAAAATATGGTCGCCTGTTGTTCGTTTAAACCACGGATTTAGTAATTTTACTATGCTTTTTTTTTTGTGTGTACCAAAAGTGCCCCAGGCATCATGCAAACTCTCAGGCAAGCTTCTGCATGCAGTGTTATGTTCGCGGCCTTCGCAGCCTTTTTTTGCTTTCCTGACACGCTTTCACTCTCAGGCATGCATCTCAAAGTAGCCCTCGCTCGCTTCCACTAATTGGCAAGCTCTCTTAATCAGCCACGCCAAGTGGCCTTCGAGGCACGCTCATTTTTTCCGGCAAGTTTTCTTATGCCATATTCTCTAGCAGCCTTCGAGGCATGCTCTTGCTTCTCGGGCTAGCTCTCTGCGTAAAACCAACGTCCTTCGAGGCACGCTCTATCTCGGGCAGCTCTCTGAGCCGCCAAACCAACGGCCTTCGAGGCACGCTCTAATTACTCGGACAAAATCTTAATTTTTGTTTGGCCTAGCACTAATATTCAGACGCTCAACAATGTGTTTATAATTTTCATTTGTAAAATGACATTTATAACAAGAAATTCTTTAAAAATCTTTAATAGTGACAATTTTAAACTACGAAATATACAAATTATGAAAATTTTCGTTTTATTAACATTTTTTTTGCAGTGAATATAATAGATTTGCTGGTTGTTCTATAAATAATAAAAAAGTTTGTTGAAAGATTTAAAAAAATTTCTCTTATTTCATATTTTTCGAAATACATCTGATTTTGTTCAGTGAAAAGTGGGGGAGCAGGATTAGTGTGCAGCTTATATTGTACTCATTTGAAAGTGGCAACACACCCCTCCCCCTCTTTTTGCTTTTTCAAAATGATCGGTTTTTCACCAGATATTACGTTCCTTCATCTTGACAGATTTTTGAAAATTTGGAAAATCATCAACCACCCCCCCCCCCCCTCCCCCAAGAGCCAACTCTAGGACCGCCCCTGGATGCTACTAGAGTTAAAATTTCGAATTCTGCAATAACAGTAGTCTGTCTGCGACAGTAGACAGTAAATGCAAATTATTGTTTTAAGATTTTTTTTTCTCTTGAATTGCGATAAAATTATTTAAGGTTCTTCGCAAAATATTTCTTTCAAAATATGAAACTTCGGCGACTTTCTGAATTCTGAATTCTGAATCTGAATTCTAAAACAAAATAAAAATAAACAATTAAAGAAAAAAAGTCGATAAAAAAAATCTGAATCTGAATTCGGAATCTTAGTTCTGAATCTGTATTTTAAATCTGAGTGCTGAATCTGAATTTTGAATCTGAGATCTGAATCTGAATTCTAAATCTGATTCTGAATTCTGAGTCCAAATCCCAATAAGGATTCTCAATTGTAAATTCTGAACCAGAATCCCGGATTTGGATTCTGAGACTTCATTTTTAATCATAAATCTGAACTCTGTATCTGAATTACAAATCTGAATTCTGAATCTGAATCATCAATATTCTGAGTTTTAAACTATGAGTTTTTAATTTTTATTTCTAAATCCTGAAATCCGAATTCTGTGTTTTAATTTCTTAATTCTTAATTCTGAATTTTGATTTTATTCTCTCTGTTGTTGTATGAGCCTACTTGGTTGAATGATTCAACTGAATCAAAGCAATCGAAAGATTCCTTTTAATTCAATACCGTGGTTGAATTAAAAGGAATCTTTTTATTGCTTTGATTCAGATTTTATTCTATTTACAAGGTTTTCTTCTCATGACATAACCTTATGAACAAAATTGCTCCAAATCATTCGGTCCAATGCAATGTCTTGCCCAGCGTATCCGCCCAGCCTTCGCCACCTTCAGGATACTGGGTTTGTCGTAGCGTCGCACGAGCTCATGGTTCATCCTTCGCCTCCAAACTACGTTCTCCTGCACGCCGCCAAAGGTGGTTCTTAACACTCGTCGCTCGAATATTCCGAGTATGCGCAGGTCCTCCTCGAGCAATAACTACGTCTCCTACCCGTAGAGGACAGATCTGAATACATAATTTTGAGTTCTGAATCTTTTTTTTTTAATCTAAATGCAGGATCCTGTTTGTTAAAACGATTTATATTTTTTTCGATGAAGTATTTCATTGACTTGACTTTTCTGAAGAAAATTTGGTAAAATATTTGAGGAACTGCCTCAAATCGGTTTCTTTTGTAAATGTTTTATTTACTGAATTTTGAAAATAACTTTTCAAAACCTTTATTGAATGAAAATTCTAGCAATTTAATAATTTATTGTGTTTTCATTTTCCCAATATTACAGTCACCAGTGGGGAAGGAACCGGAGAAGGAAACTTCAGCAGCACCAACATGGGGGCGATGTTCAGAAGCGAGGAGATGGCTCTATGCCAGATGTTTATTCAGCCAGAGGCAGCCTACACGTCTGTTTCGGAATTGGGTGAAACTGGAGCGGTGCAGTTTCGAGATGTATGTTTTAAAAAAATATTTACACATGTTGAAAAAAAAATAGAAAACGAGTTCAAGCTTACATAACGGATTTTGGAATGAGTTTCTTTCTCGAACTTAGGGTTCCGTTTGTTTTAGGGTGGTAATATTTTCTATCCTTGTTTTAATTAGACTTTACACATTTCAGCTCAACGCTGAGGTTAACGCTTTCCAGCGAAAGTTTGTTGGAGAAGTTCGTCGTTGCGATGAAATGGAACGTAAACTACGTTACATCGAAACGGAAGTTAAAAAGGATAAAGTGAAGATACCTGAAATTTACAACGACTATCCGCGAGCACCGAATCCGCGCGAGATTATTGATCTCGAAGCTCATCTCGAGAAAACGGAAAGCGAAATTTTGGAGCTTTCTCAGAATGCCATCAATCTGAAATCGAACTACCTTGAGCTGACCGAGCTCAAGCATGTCCTGGAGCGTACACAGAATTTCTTCTTCGAGCAAGAGGGGGCCGTCAATATGGAAGCAACGAGAAGCAACTTGATTGTTGATGATGCGAATGCTGCTCAAAATCGAGGACGGCTTGGTTTCATTGCTGGTGTTATCCAGCGGGATAAAGTTCCCGGTTTCGAGCGCATGTTATGGAGAATTTCCCGTGGTAATGTTTTTTTAAGACAAGTCGAGCTGGAGAATCCGTTGGAAGATCCTGCTACGGTACGTACAACAAGACTTATTTGCTACGAAATAACCTGAACACCTTGACGCCCTCCGCCTAGGCGCGTTCCTATGCTGGGGGGGGGGGTTGATCAAGCGGCCAAAAACCGTTACAAAATACCCGCAAATGCTAGAATTTCTATACAAACTTAGAATATTCCCTAGTAGATGTACTTTTAAATTTTCATAAATTTTCCACTCCGTGGGAGTATTTATTCAACAAAAAAGTTTATTTATCACTTAACCCTTTTCCGCATTAGAGTGTCAATTTGACACTATTTTGTTAGCGGCTAACTTTTACTTGTAACTTTTACAGAAGCCTCAAAAAACAAAAATTTCTTCGGGGACCCTGAATAAATTCGAAAGTTCTTCAAAATAGCATCTTTGATTTTTTTTTTGTTAGACGAATCCTGGAAGCCTGGACAAAAAAACTCCCTTTTCCGACTTAGAGTGTCAATTTGACAATCCAAAAGTAAAATCTATCTAAGTCGTTTGAAATATAATTAATATCATTTGAAACTTATATCAATAGAAACTTTGCAATGTCAGAAAAATCAGAATTTAGGACATAAGCTACTAGTTAGCTACTAGTTCTCTCGTTATACAGCATGATAGAAAAAAATCCAAAAAAACATGTCTCTGGAAAACTGCTGTAGTTCATACATTAAACGTCCAAAAAACATTTTCCTTATGCATATGAAAGCTGAAGCTCTCGGCTTGGCTCTCTGCCCAAGTCACCTCCCACCGTTCCTATTCGGAGAGCAAACAAACACGTTCTGCTTGTGATTATAGAAATTCAGGAATGACTTTACGTTTATAAATTCCTTATTTTTGTGAAATCTCACAGCGTGAATTGTTGCACCTCATTAGAATGTAGATTAAATTTATTTTCCAATGAATATACTTTTTATTGGTCCACCAAACAATGTAAAAGTACTGAAAATCCGGGTACAACCTGACGGTGGACCACAAAAACAGATGAAATTTCAATTTGTAAAAAAATCGCACAAAATAGTCAACTTTGAAAAACTCCAGTAAACTCAATTTTTGTTGCATCAAAAATCTAAAGACAACAAAATGTTGGAATTAGAATAAATTTTGTAGTCATATTTTTTTCAAAAACTCTACCACCGCACAATGGGGAAAAAAGGGTACAAACCGCGAAGAAAAGATCTTTCGTCCTATATGAACCAAATCTAAGAAAATATGCTTTCCTTATGTGAAAATTTCCGGAGAATCGAATGGACATAGTTTCGAACGCCGCAGAAGCTTACAAACGTAGATATAGTGCCTTTTAACCCCTAATTCCCCTATATTTAGTAAACATTCCAGAAAAACACTGATTTGAACTGAATTCTGAAAACTGAACTGATTTGAATATTGAATGAAAACTGATCTATATCGTTTGTATTTTTTCCTGAGGAATCGAATGAAGGCTGTTTGAGCCACCGCACGCTTCAGAAAATGGAGTTATGGCTGTTTTTACCCTTAATTCCCCTTTATTTTTCAACTATTTCAGAAAAAAAGCTTGTTCGGACTTAAACAATTTGAACCAAATGGGTTGTATCTTGAGTGTTTTTTTTTTCGAGAAATCGAATGATGGCTGTTTGAGCCACCGCACGCTTCGGAAAATGAAGTTATGGCTGTTTTACCTTCAATTCCCCTCAATTTTTCAAATTATTCAGAAAATACATGTTCGGACTTCAAAATTTTGGATCCTGTGGGACGATTCTTGTGTGATTTTTTCCGAGGAATTCAATAAAGGCTGTTTGAGCCACCGCACGCTTCGAAAAATGGAGTTAGGGCTGTTTTTACCCTCAATTCCCCTACATTTTCCAATGATTTCACAAAAAAACATGTTTGGACCTGGGGGAGGAAGACTGAATAAAAAAAGAAAAAAATCTTTCAAACGTCAAATTTCTCTCATCAATCTACCGACCAGTGCGAAGGTTCAAAATCTTACTTTCATATTTAGTGAATTTCAATAAAACTTTTTTGATGCTGAAAAGCACTTGTTTTGCATGAAACAATGATTTAATTAGGTTTTTCTTTTACTCTGACGAATTCTGCAGATCAGGCGTATTGAGTTGCTTAAATTTCGTTTAAGTTTTTGAAGCTGACAAATAAAAATATTTTGATTAATGGTCGTTCTTAAAAATAGCTTAAAGAACAGATTTAGATTTAGGGTAGTTCCCATTGATCGAACAAAATTTTTATATAGTTTAAAGTTTACGATTACAAATCTTTTCAACAATTGTTGGCTTTTTGCCGAACAGTAAAAAAACGATACAGAAAACGATACAGCGAATTTCAGTCTTCCTCCCCCAGGTTTGGACTTGAAAATTTTGGACCAAAAGGGTTGGGTCCAGGGGTGGAAAACAGAAGAAAAAAAACAAAAAAGCGCTCAAATGTCAAATTGATCTGATTAAATCACCGACCAGTGAGCATGCATCAATTTTTTTTCATTAGAATGTCCATTCTTAAAACTTTTTTTAAGTCGTTGAGAGAGTTTAGCATTGGATAAGTTTGCATGTTTCACCAAACTGAGCATGCCTCATCTATGAAACAACAGCTTTGTAGATTTTGTTTGGTTCCGGCACGAATTTTTATCGTAAACGATTACAAATCTTTTCAAAAAGTGCTCATTTTTCTGAAGAAAAGTAAAAAATGCTGCAAAAATGCTGCAGCGAAATTTCTTTTTGCCGGACCTAGATGCTGGTGAATGATTTTTTCCATCCTTGGGTACCACTCTTGCAATTTTAAGATAACTAGGATACACTCCTGTCTCAATTATATTGTTGAAGCACTGGTAAACTGGGGGAGGAAGACTGAAATTCGCTGTATCGTTTTTTTACTGTTCGCAAAAAAACAAGAAATTGTTGAAAAGATTTGTAATCGTTCAAATATAAACTTTAGATGAACAGTTTTGTGTAGCGAGTCATGCAACTCAGTTGTTTAGGTGCTACATTTAAGTCTTCTGAGTTAATTGCTGCAGATTCAAAAGTAAACATCGCAATCGAATACACCAGCTAGGTTAACCAATACCAGTTTGTCAACTCTGTCGTAAATATAAAACCCTACCCTAAACTACCCTAAATCTAAATCTGTTATTTAAGCTACTTTTATGAACAGCCATTGATCAAACAATTTTTATTTATCAGCTTCAAAAACTTCAACGAAATTTGAGCAACTTAATACATCTGAACATGTGAAACAAAACCTTATTAAATAATTGTTTAATGCGAAACAAGTGCTTTTCAGCATCAAAAAAGTTTTATTGAAAATCTTTAAATAAGAAAGTAAAATTTTGAACCTTCGCACTGGTGGCGCACTTTGGCGTTTGAAAGATTTTTTTCTTTTTTTATTCAGTCTTCCTCCTCCAGCAGGTAAAGAATTCAACCGAAATCATTACCTACGGTTATTTTTGATTAGAGAGGTAGAAATTTTGTCATGACCGTCATGAGAATTAAAACTATCCCGTTATCGGTCGACTAAAGCATGGATCATCTTAAATCTGGGCGCTCTGTTTATTATAACATAGCGCTCCTAGTTATCGGATCTGGAATTTTTTGACAGTACTTTGTTTTGGAATGTTTTCTTTATCAGTGCTTGAAATTTCATTACGATTCGTTTTGTTTCAAAAAAGTTACACGTGATGGAAGCCGCGAGACGAAAATTAATTTTGGACGAAAAACCCGATGGGTTCAAAAATCGCAAAATCGTTGAAAATTGTTGTTCTATGCATCTTACGGAAGCGTTCTCGAACGTTTCCGTAAGATGCATGTTAAATAACCTATCATTTCGTGTTTTTTATTATGATTCAAAATCATTTTTAAAAAAATTAATTTTGTTTAGGTACCATACATGAACAAAAAAAAAATCACCATCTTTATACTTCATTTGCTTCAAAATTGTAACTTTTTCATTCGTTTCAGTACAATTGAAATTGAAAACTTTGAATGATAACTTGAAATTCAACAGCAAATCAGTTAAAATTCAGTTCCAAAAGCTTCATACTTCAGAGACTGATTTTAAAAATCTTATTTTTAACTTACTTTATACTTGGAGTGATAATTTTTTTTTTATATTGACTGTTTGAAAAATAAAAACTAGAATATCGAACTAGCACTTTGTTTCAAAGTTGAAAGTAATGTAATAATTCTTCGGCATAACAGTCTTTATTGTCTTAAAACGATGTTTTGATTAGTCCAATGTTGCGATGCTTGTTGGCATCTTCCTCAGGGAATTAATCTATCGTTCCGTGTGAAATTACTGTGCTTATGTTAGTGAACCTTCATATAAGAGAAGCGACAGCTGATCCCTCTTAAAATAAAATATCTGGCCACATCGCCGAAAGCTTGGACAAAAAATCCTCAGCTCTGTTTTGTTGCTTAATGTTCAAGCTCCAAAGTAAACGCTCAGTAAACCCAACAAAACAATATTGAATTTGATGCCCGGTGGATCGCGATAAACGGTATGAATGACTTGAATTATGTTAGTTTTCTAACTACGAACACGAATCCCCAGAGCAGTGAAAAAATTATTTGTTTGGACCACAACAGCAATTGCAATACTCTCCTTGGTTGAGTTTTCAATTAGAAAGCTAAAAGCTCCACGACAAAAGCTCGGATCGATTGGAATCGATTTTGACAGTTCTTTTGTATCGATTGGAATGTTGTGTTTCAGACGTCGCTTCTCTTATATGTAGGTTCACTAGCTTATGTGAAGCTTATTGTCCACTTTTCTCTTCTCTAATCGTATCTATGTTTTTAAAACTTATTTTGGATTTTTGTATGGTTTTTCTTGATCGAACTTTTAAAGCGGAATCATACCACCTCACCCTAAGGTGTCCAAATTTCGTCGCAAACATGCCGATTTTCAAGACATCAATATAATCAGATTTGAAATCGTTGCAGGCCAATCAAATCTACAAAACTGTTTTCGTGGCATTCTTCCAAGGTGAACAGCTGAAGAACCGTATTAAAAAGGTGTGTACAGGTTATCATGCTTCCCTGTACCCATGTCCGAGCGCTGCTGACGAGCGTGAAGAGATGGTCAAAGGAGTTCGCACTCGTCTGGAAGATCTGAACATGGTTTTGAATCAAACTCAAGACCATCGTTCTCGAGTGCTGCTGACCGTGGCCAAGGAGTTGTCACGCTGGCGTATCATGGTGAAGAAAATGAAGGCGATCTACCACACTCTGAATCTATTCAACATGGACGTTACTAAGAAGTGTTTGATTGGGGAATGCTGGGTTCCAGTTCTTGATCTGCCAATTGTTCAAAAAGCACTATCCGATGGGTCGGCTGCTGTAGGATCCACCATACCGTCGTTCTTGAATGTTATTGAAACAAGCGAAGCTCCTCCAACATTCAACAGAACGAACAAGTTTACACGTGGATTCCAAAACTTAATCGATGCGTACGGTATTGCTTCGTATCGCGAGGCAAACCCAGCGCTGTATACTATTATTACGTTCCCATTTTTGTTCGGCATCATGTTTGGAGATTTAGGTCATGGGGCTATTATGACATTGTTCGGTTTTTGGATGGTTAGTAATGAAAAGAAGCTTGGAGCAAAGAAATCTAACAACGAAATATGGAATATTTTCTTTGGAGGTCGATATATTATCTTTTTAATGGGTTTGTTCTCAATGTATACTGGATTCGTCTACAACGATGTGTTTTCCAAATCGATGAATTTGTTTGGAAGCGCCTGGAATATCAACTACAATACATCGACCATCATGACAAACAAAGAACTCACCCTCAATCCAGGGTCGGATGATTTGAACGTTGATGTTTATCCTGTTGGTCTAGACCCTGTATGGCAGTTAGCTTCCAATAAAATAATTTTCCTTAACTCCTATAAAATGAAGCTCTCGATCATCTTCGGTGTGACCCACATGATATTCGGAGTCTGCATGAGTGTAGTCAACTTCAATTTCTTCAAGAGACGTATCAGCATTGTGTTGGAGTTTCTTCCCCAAATCATCTTTTTGGTTTTGCTTTTTGCATACATGGTTTTCATGATGTTCATGAAATGGATACAATACACTGCCAAGACCGATTTCCAACCGCATACCCCCGGATGTGCGCCCTCCGTACTGATCATGTTCATCAATATGATGCTGTTCAAAGATTCTGAGCCTTTGCACGGTTGCGATGAGTTCATGTTCTCTTTCCAACGATCCTTGCAACGTACTTTCGTTTTTATCGCTCTGATTTGCGTTCCCTGGATGCTGTTGGGAAAACCACTTTACATAATGTTTTCCAGAAAAGAACAACATGTATCTCCTCACCATAATGGGAACATAAGCCAACAAGTAGACACAACGGAAGTTCCGAAGAGCGAAGCTCATGGCCTCGAGGAAGAGCCAATAAGTGAAATTTTCATTCATCAAGCTATCCACACCATAGAATACGTACTCAGCACTGTGTCACATACTGCTTCGTATTTGCGACTTTGGGCTCTTTCCCTAGCTCACGCTCGTAAGTTAACTGAATATTCTGTCTTATGCTTGAGATCTCAAAAAAATGTTTTATTCCAGAACTTTCGGAGGTGCTTTGGAACATGGTTTTATCGCTAGGATTACACCAAACTTCCTACAACGGTTCCATTATGCTCTACTTCGTATTTGGCGCATGGGCATGCTTCACATTAGCCATTCTAGTAATGATGGAAGGCCTGTCAGCATTCTTGCACACACTCCGTTTACATTGGTATGTTACTCAACCTTTCACTTATCAGTTATGGCTCTAGACATTTAGAAATTGATATGCAACCGTGAACGAAAAAAAAACGAGAAAAAAATCAATGCTGTTAAACCGTTTAATTATTCTTTGCAGGGTCGAGTTCATGAGTAAATTCTACGAAGGCCTGGGCTACGTGTTCCAACCTTTCAGCTTTCAACACATTCTGGAGACTGAGGAGGAATAAGAAGTTTGAAGCCGATTCAACAGTATTCGATGCGGTGTCAACAAAACTGTAAAGTTCACATCAATTTTTTTTTAATTTACGCTAACAAAGCCAAAAGTTTCAGTTTTTTAAGCTCCTGCAGTATTAATTTACAAAAACTTAAATAATTTCAAATAAATCAAGATTGGCAAAAGCCTTACTGTTTTAATTTCCAAGAGAGAATATTCATTACTACAAATGTTAACGCCCAGCTAACATGAAATCGTAATAGAAATGATAATCCAAATCGAATATTGAGACATTTTCAATAACTATCGTAAACCAGTTCTGCAAATTTTCTGAAAGCACGAATGATATTGACTGTGATTTTCTATCAGCGTAAAAAGGTTGAACTGAAATGAATGGAATAGAAAAGTCAACGAATATAAAAGCTTCTGATCGGCTCGGTCATCTTCGTGCTTACGGCAAGCTTTGCGAGTATGTCTATCAGTCAGTAGAAAGCTTACTCGTAAACCCGAACTACCTTGTTTCACTCGACTGCTACGAAAGCGTCTTTCGCTTAGGCGTTTCTGTCACTCACTGCATTCGATCAGTGAATGTAGCTTTAGCCAAGGCGGGTAAAGCTAGGTGTGTTCTTATACCAATGCACGGAATCGTCCATCTTGTGACAGGCAATCGTAATCGTAGGCATGGTAGGCGAACAATTCGCTGTCAAAAAGCGCACCGTCTCCACCCCCCACCAATGAGAAACTTTTGGTACCCCTTGCCTACTTTTCCTCAGTATGCACCCACCCTACTTGAGGCACTCTGGCTTTAGCATTCAATCAGTGTTGCTGATAATTTCAGTAGGCATTTGTTTTTGCCATTTGTGAAATGGGATTGGAAAAGAAAACACGATTGGAAATTCGCTAAGATTATACGATTATTCAGAGGAGACGGGAAGAGAGATGAAAATAAATTTCTTGATGACGACATGGCGAATATCTGACAAATATGACAAAAATTTGATAATTGTGGTAAAAAAGTGATAAAATTATGACAAAATGTCCTAAATATGGTGAAAAATGACAAAATTATGACAATATTTAGTATGACCAAGATTTGACAAATATGACAAAATTATGGCCTAAATATGACAAAAAATGAACTATAAACTGACAAAATATAACAAAAAAATGACAAAAATCTGTCAGATGAGATACAAATTTGACAAATGTGACAAAAAATATGAAAAATATTACAAAAATATAGCGAAATTTTGACAATACAATAACAAAACATGACACAAAAATTAAAAAATTATGACAAAAATCTGACAAAAATATGTCAAAATTAAGACAGAAATATGACATTAATTTAACAATAAAATGAAAAAAAATCGACAAACCTTAGTCAAGAATATAACAAATGTGTTAAAAATAAGACAAAATTATGGCATAAATCTGATAAATATGACAAAATCATTTTAAAAAATTTAACAATAAAATGAAAAAAACATGGCAAACTTATGACAAATTTGGTTAAAAATGGCAACATTCTGAAAGATTTGACATTTTTCAGATTTTTATCACTTTATCATAATTTTACATAGTTTGACGACATTTTTGTCCCTTCAATTATTTTTTTTTTTAATATTTTAATCATAAATTGGTCATATTTGTCCATATGTCATAAATTTGTTTTATTTTTATCAGTGTTCGGCACAAAAACGCTAATCCGCTATTCGCTAGTTAGTCCGCTAACTTTTCGTTAGCGGTTTAATTTTGCCGCTAAGTTTTGATTGATCTAGCGAATTAAAAAGTTCCGCTATTTTTTGGTTCCGCTAATCGAAGACCGCTAACTCCCATATATTTGCATCAAATTATTGCCGAATTAAATATTAGTGACAGAATAAACTTTTTGTCATTAATCAAGTTAAAGTGGCATTGCGCATAATTCTGTTTGCCTAATTGGATTAGTTGGAGGAATGCGTACTCGAGTTAGGGAAAAGATGTATTTAGTGTCATTTTCCTCTCTTTGAGCACTTTTTTTTTCGAAACATTTACAGAAGAAAATAACAATAAAAGGTGTTAAACAATACCAAACTATTTTTAACATCCCTTCATCAGCATTTGTTTTCAAATGGTTTGGATATTTAATTTTACCGCACAGTTTTTAGAGCTTTTACAGATCAGTTCATATAAAAATAAGATAAAATCACCATTGTAGCCTTCGTTTTAAGTTCAAATAGAAATTGTATCAATGTCTACGTTTGAGAATGCTCCTGCAAGTTTAAAAAAGGGGAGAACAGATAGAAGGTTTTAAATGATGATGATGAAAAATAATTCAAAAAACAAAAAAATGGATTGATTTGCCTAAAAGATTGTTTGCAACGATATTGCTTACCATCTACTTTGCACAAAACCGATAAATCGAGTAAATTTTTAACCAAAATTTGAATTAAAAAAAGAGATATATAGCTCCCATCTTCCAAATCTTGTTATTTTACTCTAGTAATCGTTCGAAGATTCGTTTTTTTAAATAGTAAAACACAGAGAGTTGTGAAAATTCCCATCTTTGGCAGTTTTTGTTCATCTTATATATTGTCGCTGAATCCCCAACCCGTCAACATCAGCGACGGCGACATCACTGACGACATTTCATGTTGACCAGACATCTTTCAAACATCTTCCGTGTGTCGGAACCAAACAAAAGAACGGGTTGCCAATCGCCGAGGTATTTGAAGAATTCTTCATCGTCGCTGGTTGGCAAGGTTGCCAATCACCAGCGCGAAAACTTCGGATTTAAACTGCATTGACAATAATTGTATGAAAGTTTGATCAATTTATCCAATTTAAATTAAATACTTGAAACATTATTTATTCCCCCTTGAGGAAAGGAAAAAATCGAAGGGGGGAAGGGCGTGACAAAAGAAAAATTTGATATTTGTTCCAGCATTTATGTTGGTCTACAGTTAGCGATTAGCGCTTTGAGCTTAAAGCGATAAATTTTTCGGCACATTTAGCGTATTTAATTAGCGATCGCTAACTTTAAATGAGTTAGCGATCTAATTAGCGGCGCTAATTTTTCAGTTAGCGATGCCGAACACTGATTTTTATCACAATTTTATGTCATGATATTGTCATTTTATTGTTATATACAGACCTCGTTCGTTTTTGGCAACACGCCCGTAAATTTTATGTTGCCAAAATCGAATGTTGCCAAAATCGAACAATTTTTTTGTCACTTTTTCATGTTTGATTTTCATTTCAAATTAATCAAAATTGATGTAAAACCTTATATTAGCATACATTTTTTCAATTTGGCTCAATTATATTAGTTTTAAGCAGTAAAACATGGAAAAATCATGTTTAAACTGTTTAAAACTTTTATAATTAAGCCGAATTGAAAATTTTCCCGTTAATGTTATTTGAAATGAAAATAAAAAATAAAAAAGTGACAAAAAAACCGTCTTTTTTGGATGTTGCCAAAACGAACGGTTTTTGCTCGGATGTTGCCAAAATCGAATGTTGCCAAATGCGGGTCTGTATTCGTCATATTTTTACCACGCTTGTCTTATTTTTGAACTTTTTTGTCAATATTTCGTCATATTTTTGTTATAGTTGTCTCCTTTTTGTCAGTTGTTATATTTTTGCAAAATTTTGTCATTTTTGTAAAAAAAATTTTCTTTTTTTTATATCAAATTTGTCACATTTTCAACAGAGTCGCGTTGGTTTTTTTTTATTATATTGTAAAATCTAAGTCGTATTTGTCAGATTTTTGTATTTTTTTTTATCATAATTTTGTAATACTTTTACCACATTTGTCATGTTTGTAATTTTATTGCCAAATTGTTGTCATATTTGTGTCATAATTTTGTTACATTTTTGTCGTAATTTTGTCCCCCACATTCGTCCCACACGCTCCCTCGCCAGCGTTCTTCTCGCCAACCCGAACACTTATTTCACAACCTTCCCACCTCTACACAGTATCACGTTTTTTCTTATCAAAATCCTTAAAAAATAGGAATCTAAGCAGTAATTATTCAATTTCTGCAAGTCTAGCGCATCGAACGAGCTTTGTCACCATTCAACTAAACTTAATGATAATCGAAGTAAGCTTTTTTCACTTTCAGCAATGTTTGCTTGATACTGAAAATGAAGATTGAATAAACTCATGAACCTGCAAAGAGCCTGAATGTATACTGAGCACCGATGTTGCCGATTCGTGAATGAGTATGCAGAGTGCTTTCGGGATTGAGCTTTCTGTTCATTATCAGATGAATGCAGATGGAAATGAACTGAGCGTACACTGCAGTAAATTCAATTGAAAATTGAAAGCTGACACTGATTATTTGCAGCACTGTCGTAAACACGTTGGTATTGAGTGATTTTCTACCATTCATTTACAGCAAGCTTTGCCCAAAAAAATTGAATCGGATAGCAGTTTAGTCAATTCGTAAATATGTCTCCAAAAAGTTGAGAATATATTCATTCGACATTTACGATTTGAGTGAACTGAATTACGATAAATGGGCGGTCCTTCAATTGACACTCTCTCCAATCTCTTCCTTTGACCGGTTCGTAAAAAGAAAATCTCACCTATAGAGCTTTAGCGTGGACCATATCAACTGATGAGTGAGCATCGTGGTAAGATACCACGATAGGCCACAGATAGGCCACGTGTCACTGCTAGCCATCAATATTGTAAATGGTTTTATTTATTCAGTAAAAAAAGCATAAAAAAACAGTAAGATTCGAACCGTGACCAGCAACGTGAAAGTTCTGGTTGCAACCACGGCAGAATTCAGATTCAGAATTCAGATTCAGAATTCAGATTCAGAATTCAGATTCGAATTCAGATTCAGAATTCAGAGTTCAAATTCAAAATTCAGATTCAGAATTCAGATTCAGAATTCAGATTCAGAATTCAGATTCAGAATTCAGATTCAGAATTCAGATTCAGAATTCAGAATTCAGATTCAGAATTCAGATTCAGAATTCAGATTCAGAATTCAGATTCAGAATTCAGATTCAGAATTCAGATTCAGAATTCAGATTCAGAATTCAGATTCAGAATTCAGATTCAGAATTCAGATTCAGAATTCAGATTCAGAATTCAGATTCAGAATTCAGATTCAGAATTCAGAATTCAGATTCAGAATTCAGATTCAGAATTCAGAATTCAGATTCAGAATTCAGATTCAGAATTCAGATTCAGAATTCAGATTCAGAATTCAGATTCAGAATTCAGATTCAGAATTCAGATTCAGAATTCAGATTCAGAATTCAGATTCAGAATTCAGATTCAGAATTCAGATTCAGAATTCAGATTCAGAATTCAGATTCAGAATTCAGATTCAGAATTCAGATTCAGAATTCAGATTCAGAATTCAGATTCAGAATTCAGATTCAGAATTCAGATTCAGAATTCAGATTCAGAATTCAGATTCAGAATTCAGATTCAGAATTCAGATTCAGAATTCAGATTCAGAATTCAGATTCAGAATTCAGATTCAGAATTCAGATTCAGAATTCAGATTCAGAATTCAGATTCAGAATTCAGATTCAGAATTCAGATTCAGAATTCAGATTCAGAATTCAGATTCAGAATTCAGATTCAGAATTCAGATTCAGAATTCAGATTCAGAATTCAGATTCAGAATTCAGATTCAGAATTCAGATTCAGAATTCAGATTCAGAATTCAGATTCAGAATTCAGATTCAGAATTCAGATTCAGAATTCAGATTCAGAATTCAGATTCAGAATTCAGATTCAGAATTCAGATTCAGAATTCAGATTCAGATTCAGAATTCAGATTCAGAATTCAGAATTCAGATTCAGAATTCAGATTCAGAATTCAGATTCAGAATTCAGATTTAGAATTCAGATTCAGAATTCAGATTCAGAATTCAGATTCAGAATTCAGATTCAGAATTCAGATTCAGAATTCAGATTCAGAATTCAGATTCAGAATTCAGATTCAGAATTCAGATTCAGAATTCAGATTCAGAATTCAGATTCAGAATTCAGATTCAGAATTCAGATTCAGAATTCAGATTCAGAATTCAGATTCAGAATTCAGATTCAGAATTCAGATTCAGAATTCAGATTCAGAATTCGGATTCAGAATTCAGATTCAGAATTCAGATTCCGAATGCAGATTCAGAATTCAGATTCAGAATTCAGATTCCGAATTCAGATTCCGAATTCAGATTCAGAATTCAGATTCAGAATTCAGATTCAGAATTCAGATTCAGAATTCAGATTCAGAATTCAGATTCAGAATTCAGATTCAGAATTCAGATTCAGAATTCAGATTCAGAATTCAGATTCAGAATTCAGATTCAGAATTCAGATTCAGAATTCAGATTCAGAATTCAGATTCAGAATTCAGATTCAGAATTCAGAAGAATTCAGATTCAGAATTCAGATTCAGAATTCAGATTCAGAATTCAGATTCAGAATTCAGATTCAGAATTCAGAAGAATTCAGATTCAGAATTCAGATTCAGAATTCAGAAGAATTCAGATTCAGAATTCAGATTCAGAATTCAGATTCAGAATTCAGATTCAGAATTCAGATTCAGAATTCAGATTCAGAATTCAGATTCAGAATTCAGATTCAGAATTCAGATTCAGAATTCAGATTCAGAATTCAGATTCAGAATTCAGATTCAGAATTCAGATTCAGAATTCAGATTCAGAATTCAGATTCAGAATTCAGATTCAGAATTCAGAATTCAGATTCAGAATTCAGATTCAGAATTCAGATTCAGAATTCAGATTCAGAATTCAGATTCAGAATTCAGATTCAGAATTCAGATTCAGAATTCAGATTCAGAATTCAGATTCAGAATTCAGATTCAGAATTCAGATTCAGAATTCAGATTCAGAATTCAGATTCAGAATTCAGATTCAGAATTCAGAATTCAGATTCAGAATTCAGATTCAGAATTCAGATTCAGAATTCAGATGCAGAATTCAGATTCAGAATTCAGATTCAGAATTCAGATTCAGAATTCAGATTCAGAATTCAGATTCAGAATTCAGATTCAGAATTCAGAGTTCAGATTCAGAATTCAGATTCAGAATTCAGATTCAGAATTCAGATTCAGAATTCAGATTCAGAATTCAGATTCAGAATTCAGATTCAGAATTCAGATTCAGAATTCAGATTCAGAATTCAGATTCAGAATTCAGATTCAGAATTCAGATTCAGAATTCAGATTCAGAATTCAGATTCAGAATTCAGATTCAGAATTCAGATTCAGAATTCAGATTCAGAATTCAGATTCAGAATTCAGATTCAGAATTTAGATTCAGAATTCAGATTCAGAATTCAGATTCAGAATTCAGATTCAGAATTCAGATTCAGAATTCAGATTCAGAATTCAGATTCAGAATTCAGATTCAGAATTCAGATTCAGAATTCAGATTCAGAATTCAGATTCAGAATTCAGATTCAGAATTCAGATTCAGAATTCAGATTCAGAATTCAGATTCAGAATTCAGATTCAGAATTCAGATTCAGAATTCAGATTCAGAATTCAGATTCAGAATTCAGATTCAGAATTCAGATTCAGAATTCAGATTCAGAATTCAGATTCAGAATTCAGATTCAGAATTCAGATTCAGAATTCAGATTCAGAATTCAGATTCAGAATTCAGATTCAGAATTCAGATTCATCTTACTTTCGAGCAAACGCTTCGATTCCAAACAGATTGTGGTTTGCACTAATACCACTAATACCCACACTACTTCCATGCGCTACGATTCGCTGTATTCGTAGCAACTTTCATTTGGGGGGAATGTTTGCTTTCATCAAAGTTGCCCCAGTCGCACAATCACTTGTGAACTTCGCGATGTTTATTTTATTGAGGACCGAATGTTGCTCAATTTCTTCAAATCACTCAATACCGTCGGAAAACACCGGAAAATTGTACTTTTTGCGCTTTAATCATCATCCACGATATCGCATCGGATTCAGGCATGTACTATCCGCGAATACACGTAAGTACAAGCTTTATTTATGAATATCGAAACTCGCAAACATTCCAAAATTGCCAGCAAGAATCGGAGTAAGAACAAACCGCACTTCTGTCTTTGCTAGGGCAGCTAGATAGTAGTCGAGCACTGGTTGGTGTCCGGGCTACTCGAAAAGTTCACTACATAAGTCGCATAACAGTAGTGTTCGCAATAATAGCAACGTTCGAGAAGATTTAAAGAAAAATAATAAGTAGAAGCAATTGAGAAGTGATACCTGGGAAGGGTCTTAAAAGTGGGTTTCTAGGGAACTGCTTTTCCCAAATCACTAGTGTCTTTTTTGCCCCGAAAATTAAAATAAGATTAAAGCAGTGAAAAGTGCAATATAACCCTCGGCGCCATGGCTGGCGCACCCCCCGGGGGTGGGGAGTCCACAAGCTATGTGGATTCATCCCCCATCCCCCCGTATATGCGTTCGTCAACGTTCGACGGTCGCAAAATCTTTTTAAAAGTGCAAAGGCCTGGAGAAAACCCTACACCGCTGCCCAAAAACCCATTTTGGTTTGCATCTGTAGTGGAAGCAAAAATCGGAAAACCTCTCAGGAAGGAAATCGACATGGCTATTGATGGTAAGGGACTTATCTATACGCTGAGTACCTACAACGTTCAGCTTGCGGAGGAATTGAAGAAAATTAAAGAGTTGGATACCAATACTTCGATTCAGATTATCGATCACCCTGGACTCAACAAAACCCTCGGAATGGTCTATTTACAAGAATCAACTGATGTATCAGAAGAAGAAATATTGAAACAGCTGAGCAGTCAGGGTGTGACAGCAGTTCGAAAAATTACGAAATTTGTCGACAAGCAAAGAACCAACACACCGATGATGGTCTTGACTTTTGGTAGTACAAGATTGCCAAAAGAAATTTATTTCGGATGGATATAAGTGTCCATACGAACGTATTATGAGAGTCCAATGTTTTGCAAAAACTGCCTCAATTATCGACACACGAAGAAAAGATGTGACCAGACCGTTCGTTGTACACGGTGTGCCGGAAGTCACTCAAATACAGACAACAGTTGCCAAGAAACTTTTCGTTGTCCGCATTGCCCTGAAGGTAATAATGAGCACTCCGCGGCGGGACGTAAATGTCCATTATATCGCCATGAGGAAGCGGTCATCCGTTGCAAAACGGATGAGTCTATTTCCTGGGCAGAAGCTCGGAAAAGGGTTGGCCCACTAAATGCCAAACCCACACGAACAACTGACAAAAGAGAATCAAAAAATGGCGTTAGATCACAAAATTTTTAAGGAAAAAGTGCAAAACTATTTCCGTGAGAATAACTTGTCGACATCACCCACGACACCGGCGAAAGATCGCAGTCGATCGGTTACCCCTATGAATCGATCAGGCTTAACATCCACAAACAACCAACAACAAGAACAAGAAAGTTCATCTTTCCAAGCACCAAAACCATTCACCAGGCAATCAAGGAAAACAGCTAATCCAACAGTAAATCCACCAACCGACAAAAAAAGTACTGGAAAACGAGGACCGCAATCTCCCCTGGCAGAAAAAGTAAGCAATAAAAATGTAAAGCAAAGCAGAAACCAAGAAAAAGACAGCACAGAAGAAGTTCAACTATCGTCCGAAGAAGAAGAAACTACGAATCAAACGACTAAAGGGAAGTTTTTTCGTAGCTAAAACAAACGGAAACAATACTACCATCCCCAAGTAACAATTTAAGTTTTATTCCAACCTTAACAGTTCGCTGAAGACTATTTCCTAAAGCTACTTTATAAGCTAAAGCGCATTCTACGCATTAGCACAACTACTTTAAAGCTAACATATGGCCAAAAGGGCCCATTTTGTTAACGTTTTTAAAGCTAATTCTATACGCTATAATAAAACATCCAACAGAATAGTTTTATTCAACCTTATAGACATAGCCTTAAGAAACCTTTCAGAGCCCTCTTCAGACTTTCCACAGCTCTTTTAAAACTACGTCGTGGAATCTGATAGGAATTTTACTGTGGGAGCTGTGAAATCTGATAGGAATTTTACTGTGGCAGCTGTGGAATCTAATAGAAATTTTACTGTGGGAGCTTTCTGTTCCGTGTTTTTTCTCGTTTTATCACTTACTCTCCCAAGCATTTGATGATAGGTAAAGATTCCATTTAAAATATTTTAAAAATATTCTCATTCTCATTTTCAATATATCTAAGCAAGAAACTTCCTGCAACCTCAGATATCTGGTGAAGTATATACGAAATAGCATCAAAACTTAAGCGCGCCTCAAAGAAAATCAAGGTTGACCATATTTTAAGCATTTTTTAAATAAAAAAATTATAATTAAAGGTAAAAATAAATTGGCTCAAAAGATGCAACTTTTGTTTTGCGTTGAAATTCATCACCTATACAACAAATAGTACCGCCAACATTGTCAAATTTGATGAAAATGTCTAGTTTTTAGTATTAAAGTATTATTTCCAGCAACATGGCGTCAGTAATTTCGATTCAATTTCACAATCAACATGGCGTTCAGTAAATTTATATTGAAAATCTTAAGGCAGTTGTAAAACAGTGTTAGAATGGTTTTATGCCGGTTAGAAAAATGTGGTAATAAAACAATTTCAATAAACAGTTTTTAAATGGTTTTAAGAGACCTTGAATCACAGCTTCGTTTGACGTTTCTCTTAATGGAATACACGCTCATGATGGATTTATCCATTTTTGAGAAAGAGAAGTTTTTCGCAATAAATGAAAACATTTCGATTTGTTGCTTGGCAAAAGGCATTCATGCAACTTTTTGTTTTGTTTCCTTTTAACTATGAATAGAGGATGGTCAATTATCTTTAAATAACAAGTGGGTATTGCTATCAAATAATCTCAAACTGTTTTGGAATAGAGCATTTTCTGTCTTCAAAAACCTGGCCTCAAAGCTAAATAATAACCCGCATAAATGAAGATTATATATAATCAAATGATTTTTGAAGCGTAATAAAACGTTTAGCAAACGATTATTGAAATTGTAAAAACATTGCCTGAATCGTGAATTCCGAAATGATTGAATTTTGAATGTGTAGTTAGGTTATGTAAAACAGATAAAAACCTCTAAAACAGTTGTATGGGAAAACAATTGGAACCGATAAAACGATTCTTTAAAACGTCCTTCGGATGTTTTGCTTACTATTACCAGAACTGCATTACGCTTTAAATAAATCGTTATATTCAATGATCGGCCAATGCTAGTTGTCTTCATTCTGAATATATCATCTGAAACTTGTTGAGGCTGATTTAGAATGAGCATTTTCGCTTGTGATGGAACCCAATTTCTCCGTCTTTGCTGAGTTGAAGCCGGTTTCTGCAGTCTTCTAGAAATTTTCAAGGACGGTTGATCTGAAAATAATTTTGTTAGTTCTGGATCGAATGACGTAAATAAAGATCAACTTCACGCAGAAAAAGAAAGGGGGTTGGTTTCAACAAAACGTTTTGTTATTTTATTTTACATTTTCAATGCAGATTTTTTGATAGCTTTCACAAAAAAATCGATCGGAAATAATAATAAAACTTTGTAATTTTTACACACTCCTTTTTTATTACTTACAAATGAAATTTGGTTTAATTTGAAACCAAAAATCGACTAATTTAAATAAACGTGTAGTAGGTCTGTAAATAAAAAAAAAACAAAAGAAAAAAAAGAAAAATTTGCGGAAAAAAAACAAATTTCTATTCTGAGCAGCGAGCAGCAGCAGCCGAAACATTTTGAGCAGCTGCCGAGCAACAATTCTCATTCGTCGGTGCGGCAGGACCTCTTCATCGGATTTGTCCCAACATGCAGCAAAAAGGTTTGTATAATAAACTAAAGTTTGAGTGAGGTACTAATTTTGATTTTTTTAATTTTAAAGGAACAGATCGAAGTCGGACTAACGTGCGATGCTCCCTACTTTCGTCCAGCAGTGGGTTAATTATTCCCGAAGCCAGCGATTAGTGGTGATGAGTTTTTCAAAATGTGCTAAGGGGAACACGAAGACAATTCCCAAAGAATAAAGGCATTAAAATGTGAATAAATTTTAATAATGTGAATAAATGAAGTATAAAACCAAAAATGAAGCATAAATTCAATAAATCCGAAAATCAATAACAATTTAGCTTTCCTTTGAATTGCAACAAAAATTAATTCAAATCATAAAATATTGTTAATTTTTAACCCCTCCTATTTTTTAATTTTAAGCTAAAAAAATTTTGTGTGTTTTACCCAAAATTTTATTATTTTGACAAGTATGATGGATCATTTTCAAAAAGGGGGTATTTCGTTTTCAATCAAACGATAAGTTCAAATCAAATCGACACTTTTATTCAATGTGGCCAAAAATATATTTGTGCTTTTTCCCAACCAAAAATTTTATTATTTTCGTTCGAAATCTTATTGTTTCTAAAATAATTTTTTCTGCGTGTTCGCATTGAGAGACAGAGATGGATAAATAAAACGAGTAGTTTAATAGGCATACTTGTAAATGAATTTTCTAATACAGTTATTCTTATCGAATCAGAAAAACCGTTTATTCACAGTAGGCTTTTATTCGAATTGAGCGAATAATAATGTAGACTGATTTGCGGTTGTTTTGAAATATGAATGCGGATACAACAAAGTTGTTTTTATTTTTCATATGAATTAGACTGTGTTAATTTATATCATTTTGATAGCACGTTTTTCTCAATTTTGAGTGATAATCCTTTCAAAACAGGTTATGCTATCTCAAAAAGAGGTAAAAAATTTAAGCGTGTATACGTTCTTCTCGATTGTCAAATCATCTGTCACTTAGTTTTATCATGCGTACATCCAATGTTCCAATAAAACAGTTTTTCAACTTGGCTTGAACGCTAGTTTTAAAAGCGCATTGAGCGCATTATTAAAACTGGAACCAAAGCTCTAATAAAAACAGGAAAATATGTGTTTTATTGAATCTTTAGCAATACTTTTGCAACTTTTTTACAACACTCTTAAGATAGTGTTTTATTCAAGTTTTAGCAAAACTTTCAGAGCTCTTTTAAAACACACGATACATGAAGCATTTCCTATGCTACAATAAAACCGTTTTAAAAATTGGATGCCATCGAAAAGTCTTCATAAAACAATATTAAAACTCAAAAAAGCCAATTGGCTTGATCTGTGTTACTTGGGATCACCAAATCCACTAGCACTATAACACCACCAAATTATCAACATACCGCTAACAAACCATCAATCAGCCGCCAGGAGGAGATTCCACCCCACCGGAGGTTCGAGGGGCTTGAGCATCAGTCCCTCGGTAATACGTGGAAGCGGTCGGAAACCATCCAGGACGCTATCCTCATACCTGTTGAAGGTGATCCGACCTCCACTTCCTCGGTGGGGGCAACGTTGTCCCAAAGCCTTCGCCCCCCGTCGACTGCCCAACATGATCCTGGGACGCCAGATGTGCGTTGGAAGCATGTCGTACGGGGGCACCCGGGACACTTGCGGGTAAGTTCCTCAAACTCAACTTTCCGAACAGTTTCAAATGCGAATCAATTCCCCAGGTCATTCCCCACTCTGCTACGTCCACTGAACATAAACCAACCGACAGTACGACACATCCACACGACACCCAGATGGGATCCTGGCGAAGGTACGAGCAGAGGACCCGTTACCAGAAACCCACCCACGCAAGTATTACGACCACGACCTGCTCGTTCCCGGGGACAGTTTCTTGTTCTCCAATGGAACGTTCGTGGATTCTGGTGTAACGAGGCGGAACTAACAAGGATGATTTGGGGTAAGTTGCCTATTTGTTTGATGCTACAGGAGACCATGACCGATTCTTACAACGCGCTGCTAACCAAGAACTACAACATTTACTCCTCGAAGTTCTATCCGGGAAGTAGAAAAGGTCCAGCTGTTATGGGTATTTTGAAAGAGGCTCCACACGATTTGATCGAAATCGAGGCACAAATCCCAGCGGTAGCAGTCAGACTACTTTCCCCAGTGAAAGTAACTCTGATCTGTATTTACAACCATTTCAAGTCAGGCTATTACAACACAGCGGACAGGGCGTTGAGAGAACTGATGTCTAACCTCTTCCCCCCCATACCTTGTTGGAGGAGATTTCAATAGCAGACATTTCACTTGGGACAATTTCACTAACAACATGGTGTAGAGGATATTAAGATACAATGACATGAACGAATTTATTGTGATTCTTAATCATAGTTAAAGAAGGTTAAAGATATAAGACTCTTGAACAGACCTATTTTAGTTCACGATAAGTTTACGCTTTTGAAAGAAAGAGAGGGAAAAATTCTCTCTTTCATTGAATCGAGAAACAAACGATCAGCAAATTGAACGTCATTCTGGTAACGACTTTTGAATCGAACGGATGACAGAGTAGAGTTTTAGTTTTGGTGGAAAGTATAAATGGAATTCACTACACATGGGTGAAACTGTTGCCAAGTGGGCAGCTGATTACGAAATGGCACCGCTAAATGACGGCTCTAAAACGAGGTTCAGTCCCCATCAAAATAAACAGGACACCGCAATTGATGTCTCTTTCGCTTCAACCAATCTCATAGGCAAATTCAAATGGTCCACCCAATCGGACCCTAGCAATCATGATCACCTCCCCATAAAAATCGAACTGGATAGTGCTTGTCCCACTGTCCCTGCTGTTAAAAAATGGAAGCTTAAAGAAGCGAATTGGGAAAAGTATTACCAAGAAATAAGCGACCAACTCCTCTGCATTTCGCAACCAAATATTGAGAACATCACTGAAGCCATTTTCCAAACTGCTAGACGTTCGATACCACGAACGACTGGAAACACCGCCTCCAAATTTGCTCCATGGTGGACAGAAAAAATCGGCGCACTTATTGAAAACCGGAAACAAAAGTGGAAAATACTACGAAAAACAGATAGAACAGCATTTGAATGGGAAAACCGAAATGAAGATTTTCGCAAAGCCAGAGCTGACGCACGATCTGCTATAGAAAAGGGGAAGAATCATGCGTGGAGCGAATTCTGTAACTCTGTTAATCCCAATACCCCCGTCTCCGAAATGTGGCAAAAGTTCAGTAAGATCACTGGGCGAAAAGCAAACCGTACCAGGAGAATGTCTATCAAAGGTGAATTCACTGATGATCCACAAAAAATCGCAAACCATCTAGCTGATGTGTTTGAGAAAACTTTCACTGCAATTAATTATTCTGAAACACTGCAGGAAATCAATTACGCACCACCGCTGTCTATCCCCGAAAACAAATGCATGGATGTAGATTTCTCAGGACTCGAATTAAATACCGCCCTCAGTAAATGCGCTGGTAAATCAACAGGATTAGATCAAATAACTTACAGTATGATCAAAAATATGCCCCCTGAAGCGAAAAAGATTATTTTAGAAGTTTTTAACATACTCTGGCAACGTGGTGAATACCCAAAACAATGGAGGAAAAGTATCATTATCCCTATTCCAAAACCGGGAGAGTTGAATAGTTTCCGACCGATCGCGTTGACATCGTGTCTGGGAAAAATATACGAAAGAATGGTAAACCGACGGCTACAGCAACATTTGGAAAGCCACAACCTTTTGCACTCGAACCAGCACGCATTCCGAAGTGGCAGAGGTACCACCAGTCACCTCAGCCAGCTAAAGGACATTCTAACTGAACATCGACATGATCAACTTCATTCGGAGTTAGTTTCGCTAGATCTTTCTAAGGCATTCGACCGAACATGGCGACCAGGTATCCTGAGGGCACTTGAAAAAGCCCAAGTTGGAAATCGAACATTCAAGGTCATCAAGAACTTTTTACGAGATAGGTCTTTTTGTGTTGCAGTAGGTGGAACTACACAGAAAAAAAATCTGAATCCTTAACAACACTGAAATTGAAAACCTGTATCATTACATGACGTGGAATTCGATTTATTGATGTAAATTTACAAATTAAAAAAAGTTGAATCCTTAACAGCACTGAATTCTTATGACACAAATATTACTTGACACGGAACGCGATTATTTGATGTAAATTTACATCACACATGATGTAAATAAAAAGAAGCATCACATACGACGGAATTTTCAGTGCGAATTAAATATTACACGTCTTTAATATTTTACATGTCTTTAAATTTTACACGTCTTTTGCAGTTTACAGACGTGGAATATTCAACTTGCACTGAAAATCCCATCATATGTGATGCTTCGTTTTTGTTACATCATATGTGATGTAATGGAAATAGAAATTTCTTAAAATTATACGACATGGAATGTGATGAGGACATTGAATTTCAATTTAATAGGATCAGACAAATTTAAACAAAGTGTCAAGTCAAAGTCGTGCACCAAAAAGTATTTTTTAAGCAGTTTTCCCGCGATTAAAGTTCCCAGAGATCTTCGTGAAGCAGGAAGCAGATCTGGAAGCAGCTCCAATTTATTCAACTTTGGATCCGGTCTTTGAGAAAAAATAGAAGTGTGAATGTGACTCCTAATTTTAAAAATTGTGAGATTAAAAAAATAATTGTCACCAAATGAAATAAACTAAATTAATTACAAAAAGGTTTAATTTTTATTATGACATAAGATAATTCCATTATTGAATCATAAATACCAATAAATAAAACAAAACAGATTCCTATTGGAAAGTTTTTCTTCCAATATTCAGTGGTTTTATAATTTACATCATTTTTATTTTACATGTTGCCATATTTTACATCATTTTTTTTTTACAAGTTGCAACATTTCACTGGCGTGTAATTTCCAACTAGCACTGAAAACTCCGGCATATATGATGCTTCTTTTTATTTACATCACATGTGATGTGATTTTACAGATTTTTTTCGTTGTGTGCACAGAAAAAAAATCTGAATCCTTAACGACACTGAAATTGAAAACCTTTATTATTACATGACATGGAACGCGATTTATTGATGTAAATTTACAAAATAAAAACTGTTGAATCCTTAACAGCACTGAATTCTAATGACACAAATATTACTTGACACGGAACGCGATTATTTGATGCAAATTTACATCACATATGATGTAAATAAAAAGAAGCATCACATACGACGGAATTTTCAGTGCGAATTAAATATTACACGTCTTAATATTTTACATGTCTTTCAAATTTTACACGTCTGTTGAGATTGCAGACGTGTAATATTCAAATCGCACTGAAAATTCCATCATATGTGATGCTTCTTTTTCGTTACATCATATGTGATGTAATTTTACAATTGTTTTTTGGTTACACGAAATTCTCAACAACACTGAATTGGAAATTTCTCAAAATTACACGACATGAAATATTACAATACACTGAACGTGATAATGTCATGTAAAATTATAAACTGTGAAGAACAAGACCAGACAAATGTGACAAAAACTGTTAAGTCGTGCGCCAAAGTATTTTCCCCGCGCGCGAGTAAGTTAATCGGTGTTGATGGAGATATCCGAAAAGCAGGGATGCGGTTCTGGAAGCGGATCCACGGTGTTCAACATTGGATCCGGTACTTCGCGGAAAAAATTAAAGAAAAAAAATATAATGCATGTGTGTTAAAAAAAATTTTGCCGCTTAATAAAATGAATCATATTAATTATAGATGAGTTTTATTTTCATTAAGAGACGTGAAAATTCCAGTATTGAATCATATTAACAATAAATAAAACAAAACAAATTCCAATTGGAAAGTTTTTCTTCCAACATTCAGTGATTTTATAATTTACATCATTTTTATTTTACACGTTGTTAAATTTTACATCATTTTTTATTTTACACGTTCCAAATATACTGGCGTGTAATTTCCAACTAGCACTGAATATTCCGTCATATATGATGCTTCTTTTTATTTACATCATATGTGATGTAATTTTACAGATTTTTTTGGTAGTGTGTAGCTGCAGTAATTAACGATCGTATCCCACCAATATATCGTCTTCTTACCGAAACTACCACACAATGGAATGAAAACCCGCCACGAATTGATTGGTCAATTAAAAACCATTTCAAAACAGGTGGTAATAAGAATTCAGCGGTCAGAATGTTTGCTAACTTAAAAGCCACTAAATACGGTTTCGGAAGAGAAATCTACACAGACGGATCACTAGCTAGTGGTAAAATAGGCTTTGGCATTTACAATCCAACAGAGGAGAGCATTTTTAGAAACCTGTCCGAAAAATTATCCATTTTTTCGGCTGAAGCTATAGCTATTGACGTAGCACTTGAACAAGCTATTTCTCCAACGGTTATTTACACAGACTCGGCCAGCCTACTGGCTGCCTTAGAATCGGGAACGAAACATCCAATTATCCAACATATTTTATCCCATAAAAATATTAAAAATGTAACGATGGTCTGGATTCCCAGTCACGTTGGAATCCCTGGAAATGAAGAGGCTGATAGACTTGCAAATTTAGGAAGGAATGGAGAAAGACATGTTACGAAAATCCGTAAAGCGGACGCGCTTAAGTGGTTAAAAACAAAATTAAAATTACAACACTCAACTCAAAGAAATAAAACAAACAACTGATAAATGGAAAGATGTTATCAACAAGAGAGAGCAGAAGATCCTTACTCGACTAAGAAATGGCCACACCTGGATAACCCATAAACATCTGATGGAGAGAGCGGAAACACCGATATGCGAAACATGTGGCATCGAATTGACGGTCAAACACATCATACTTGAATGCCGAAAATACGAAAACTTGAGACGAGATGTACTAACCGAAGGGAACCTAGCAGAAATACTGGAAAACGATCGGAAGAAGGAAAAATTAGTGATCAGATTTTGAAAACAAAGTGATCTATTCAATGTCATCTAAGCTGTAAAAACTACTTTTTTTAGAGGGGGAAAACAATAGGTTAATCCCTCACTAAATAAAACATACAAAAAAAAAAGAATTCAGATTCAGAATTCAGAATTCAGATTAAGAATTCAGATTCAGAATTCAGATTCAGAATTCAGATTCAGAATTCAGATTCAGAATTCAGATTCAGAATTCAGATTCAGAATTCAGATTCAGAATTCAGATTCAGAATTCAGATTCAGAATTCAGATTCAGAATTCAGATTCAGAATTCAGATTCAGAATTCAGATTCAGAATTCAGATTCAGAATTCAGATTCAGAATTCAGATTCAGAATTCAGATTCAGAATTCAGATTCAGAATTCAGATTCAGAATTGAGATTCAGAATTCAGATTTAGAATTTAGATTTAGATTCAGAATTCAGATTTAGAATTCAGATTCAGAATTCAGATTCAGAATTCAGATTCAGAATTCAGATTCAGAATTCAGATTCAGAATTCAGATTCAGAATTCAGATTCAGAATTCAGATTCAGAATTCAGATTCAGAATTCAGATTCAGAATTCAGATTCAGAATTCAGATTCAGAATTCAGATTCAGAATTCAGATTCAGAATTCAGATTCAGAATTCAGATTCAGAATTCAGATTCAGAATTCAGATTCAGAATTCAGATTCAGAATTCAGATTCAGAATTCAGATTCAGAATTCAGATTCAGAATTCAGATTCAGAATTCAGATTCAGAATTCAGATTCAGAATTCAGATTCAGAATTCAGATTCAGAATTCAGATTCAGAATTCAGATTCAGAATTCAGATTCAGAATTCAGATTCAGAATTCAGATTCAGAATTCAGATTCAGAATTCAGATTCAGAATTCAGATTCAGAATTCAGATTCAGAATTCAGATTCAGAATTCAGATTCAGAATTCAGAATTCAGATTCAGAATTCAGATTCAGAATTCAGATTCAGAATTCAGATTCAGAATTCATATTCAGAATTCAGATTCAGAATTCAGATTCAGAATTCAGATTCAGAATTCAGATTCAGAATTCAGATTCAGAATTCAGATTCAGAATTCAGATTCAGAATTCAGATTCAGAATTCAGATTCAGAATTCAGATTCAGAATTCAGATTCAGAATTCAGATTCAGAATTCAGATTCAGAATTCAGATTCAGAATTCAGATTCAGAATTCAGATTCAGAATTCAGATTCAGAATTCAGATTCAGAATTCAGATTCAGAATTCAGATTCAGAATTCAGATTCAGAATTCAGATTCAGAATTCAGATTCAGAATTCAGATTCAGAATTCAGATTCAGAATTCAGATTCAGAATTCAGATTCAGAATTCAGAATTCAGATTCAGAATTCAGATTCAGAATTCAGATTCAGAATTCAGATTCGGAATTCAGATTCAGAATTCAGAATTCAAAATTCAGATTCAGAATTCAGATTCAGAATTTAAATTCAGAATTCAGATTCAGAATTAAGATTCAGAATTCCGAATTCAGATTTAGAATTCAGATTCAGAATTCAGATTCAGAATTCAGATTCAGAATTCGGATTCAGAATTCAGAATTCAGAATTCAGATTCAGAATTCAGAATTCAGAATTCAGATTCAGAATTCAGATTCAGAATTCATATTCAGAATTCAGATTCAGAATTCAGATTCAGAACTCAGATTCGGAATTCAGATTCAGAATTCAGATTCAGAATTATTACCACACGTCCAGAGGGGGCGGGGCTAAGCCCGCGGATCCCTGGTCGTTCTTCTGGGGATCAGTGAGGGTGGGTCTACATCACCTTCTTTTGCACTGGCTAGCTCGATCTGGATGTCAACGGAGGACCTCAAGGTCGGCTTTGTGCCTACTATTTATACCCAGAACTCGGAGGTGATATTCGTGTGGATGTTACAAAAGGATATTTAGTTTTAATTGTGTTTTATTGTGTGTTTATAATTTCTGTGTGTTTTGTGTATTGTGTGTTAAGTGTACTCACGTCGGTGCAGGCCTGCGGCGGGGGATCTCGGTTCTCAAGTGGCGGTTCCGGTGGCTCGTTGATGGCTCGTTGGTGGCTGGGAGATGGTGATGGATATGTGGCGATCAACTAGGGTCTTGGCGGTGGTCTGGCGGAGGATTGGCGAGAGTCTGACGGTAACATGGTCTTGGCCTGGCGGAAACCTAGTCGTGGCTTTCCGATGAATTCGCTGTGGCTTGGCGGCTCGCCGGAAACTTGGCGTTGCCCTAGCGTTGGTCCAGCGATTAGTGGGAATCGTCTAGTAGAGATCCTTTGCCTAGTTTATTGATGGAACGAGGCAGGGTCTCTTAACAGAAAGTAATCTTCCGGGGTGGTTTTAAGGCTATCAACCGGCTTGGTTGAATAGTGGAGCAGACACGACACCATGTGGCGGGCACGTGTAAGCGAGGCACTTCTTCTAGTGGTTCTTGAGCCAGTAATTTGCTGGAAATTCCAGCGCGCACGGGAAAGTCCGGGAGTTGTGTGGCGCCCCGGCAGCTCGGAATTACGCAGAAGCTGTGTCTTAGGCAGGGATGGAAACGAAAGGATTTTGATCCGACAAACGTTTAGTCGTCAAGTGTACAAGTCGCGATCTGTACAAACCGAGAGCAAAATCATATCCCCTCGATAGATGATTTTTATTGAAACGATGATGGTTGAATACCGACAAACACATTTTGAGATTGTGTGTAGCTCGGGGAGGAGAGCTACCCTTTTTGCTAGCGAACTTTAACCAATCGCAACGTACGCTTGGCTAGCTGAGAGTGAGTGTCTTACGTACACAGATCCATGTGGATCCCAATCGGATGGCGCAAACGAAGCTACAACATATGACAGACGACGTGGATGGAAGTCCAACTGTCGGCCGGCACATGTTGAAGATTTGTTTTGGCTTAGCGCACGGACATGGGAGTTTTAACTGATTTATTCAAAATTTATTACTTTGTTTCAGATCACCATAGCGCTTCTATTAATAATTAGCTTGAATTGGTATTAATATGATTTTTTTAACTTTTGTATTGAAAGCTCCAAGCAGAAGCTGATAAAACTGGAATAAAATCAAATTGGTTAAAATGAGGTGCTTGGGAATAAAGAAAAATCCGGAAAATTTCTGGAATTTCAAAGCTTTGCCTGGAAGTTTCCACAAATCACCGGGAAAGCGTTATTTTTTTTAATGTTCATTTAATTGATATTTAGTGATATTTCAGTAAATCATTGAACAGGTATCAGCACCAGTTCGCTACATATGAACATAAAGATAAAGTTTTGCCCATTTTGTAGTAAACTGTTAACAGTTTGGAAACTCAATTAAACTTTTCTGATTTAAACTTGGACGATTTTATGATTCCGTGATGCGAAGTGACATCAAACGTCTAAACTTGAAGAACATATTCGCTTTTTCTAAACGCAGTTTGTGGTTGATATTTCTAGTTTTTCTTATTAAAAACTTGATTTGATACCTCAAATATACCTTTTTACTATACTATTTTTTAAATATCAAGTCTGTTATTATTAGCTGACCAGAAGGGCCTGCTACAATAGCCCTCGAATCCCTGGTCAAGCCACGGGGATTCTGGTGAGGGTGTGCCTCATGCGGCCTCTTTTGGTTGGCTCAGCGGAGCAGAGGTTGCGGAGAACCTCGGGTCGGCTATGACAAGGTCGTGACGCTGGTCGAGAATCCAAAACACCGGTCTTTTTTGTTTAATTATTTATTGTCCTACCTTATAAATTGGAAGCTGTGTGTAGTGTAGTGTGTGGGTGGCCGGCCAACTGGAACTCTGCTGCTTCGGGATACCTCGGGGTTTTGGGACGACACGTGGGGGACAGAATAATGGCGGTGCCGTGTTCACGGCTCAGGGTTATCGGGGAACCTTTGAAGGCCCAGACAATGGTCGAACGCTGGTTGTTGTGCGTCGAGCGGATGTCGCTAATCGCTGGCTAGAGTCGCTAACCCTTACACTCGCCGCTCAACCTCCGGTAAGCGCACAGTGTGACGATGGCAACTTCCGGATTTTACTGCTGGTTGAGGATGGCGGTCGGGTATATTCGGCGACAGTTGACGATGGTACGGCCTAACGATTAAGCTCACGAATCCAGGCTAATATTAATGGGTCCTGTGGAATTCCGGGAATTAGCGAATTGGCGAGCTACCGGGAGTGGAAACTATTTACCTGATTTCGCTTGATTTCACAGGCACGGAACTTTTCCCTTCATCCGATGATGTTGCTGTTTCGGAAGCTGAGCTGGGAAAGAACCTCATGTTCCCGGTAGCGGATATTGCCTTATTCCCTTTTCCACTTTTTCAATAGTGATTGTCCCTTATCTTTATTATTCTCCCTTTAGCGTGCTGTCTCTCTCTAGTCATTATCCCTTTATTCCAGTTTTGTGTATATTTTGTGGTAAGTGTTTTGTGGAATGTGTTTTTGAATTTGATGTGACCGTTAGGAGTTCCCTATCTAATTCTTTTACAATTTTTTACAAGTTTTTATTTTTAATAGTTTTTATTTAGGAATTTTGAAAATATTGGTTATAGACTATTCATTTACACGGGACATGATACATAAAAACAGATGCTACATAAACCAGGCAACATCTAGGCGTTTTCTTATGGGTACTCTTCGTGAGTGGCATAGGGTAACTGACCCAACTGGTAACACTACCCTATCTCTCCGGAGAAAAATAAATATGACAAATATTTATTTTTCAAACAAATAACGAAAAAACAAAACTAATATTTTTGCTACCCAGGGTTGAGTTGCATCTTTCATGCTCTCGAAATTCACAAGAACAAGTTTCTAAGCATAAATATCCTCAATGAATCTTATCATTAGTCAATGTTAGACCATTTATCTACGCATCTACTCTACTTTGAGCGGTTTGATGAGCCTTATCATCTCCTTCTTGTAATCTCAACCAATTTTAAGTTGAGAGAAAGAGTTCCAACTCTTCTACAAACTACTTTGTGAACTCTACTCGATGAAGTTGCCTCCCAATGGCAATCCGTTTGTCTATCAGCGCGGTTAGGTGTGCTTACTGTGGTTCTGGCCACTTGTTATAATTCGCGTGGGGATTTTTATTCTTTCTCCAATTATCAATTATTGGTTCGCGACGGATTTGGATAAACGATTGGCTCGCGTGTAACGCCGGAAAAGTACTTTGAGAAACCGAGCTTCGCGCTATCCGAAAATTGTGTACTACCGGTGGCATTGTCATTTATCAGTGCTATTTCGAATAGGCTATTACCGCGCGCAATTGTTTATTCAAAAACCTAATACACGTAGACGAATTTGACCTTGAGCAGCTATTGACACTTGGACTTACACTGAAACTTACATCGAATTCACAATACTTGGACAAGTTGAAATAAATAACATTGATGACGTAGATAATATTGACAAAAGGACTTATATATTTCTGTGACTTTGACATTTTAATCTTGGCTATAAATAAAATTTCAAATATTTTAACGAATTAAAACAAAGCATGCAAATAAATAAACACTTATAAAATGGAACTTCACGATCAGCTGTTTTCATCGATCCCAGGTTTGAGATCGGCAGCTGAGAAAATGCCTAAGTTTTTCCCTTGCTCATCCTGTAGTTCGTATGAGTTTGTACCACGTCTCGCAATTATCATGCATGGCACATAAGCAGGACCTAATTTTGCATTAAAAGAAGCAGGGGCAGATGACAAAACAAAATTCCTTTTATAAACTTTCTGTCCAATTTTATATTCTGGTGCTAATTTTCGTCCTCGAAGGTTATAATTGTGTGTGCTTTTCTCGTGTGCCTTTTTGAGGTTTTTCACAACGAGATCGTAGATAATTTTATCAACCCGGACTTTTTCCATTTGTCTTTCATTGTTAGTTTGATCTTTCAGAATGCGATCTAATCGATGTTGTTCTCCTGACGAAACCATTTCGTGTCCAAATAACACACGATATGGCGAAAAACCTGTTGAGGAGTGGGTGGTTGTGTTAAGGGTACATTCGATTTGGGAAATTTTAGTATCCCATGTTCGTTGATCTTGTTTAACATATGTCCTAATACATGCATTTATGCTTCTATTAAGGCGCTCCACTGGGTTGGCCTGGCTGTGATGCCGAGCATTCGTCCAGTGAGCAACCTTGTAGCTTTCGAGGAAATTCTTGAAATTTTTGCTAAGAAAAACAGAAGCGTTATCGCTAATTAATATTTCAGGTACGGAGTAGCGACGGTACCAAAGCTCTTCGATGGCTTTGATCACTAAGTCCGTTGAAATTTTTTTCATGGGCACGAGTACAGTCCACTTTGAGAAAACATCTAGCAAAACTAGAAGATGGCAGTTTCCTGCTCGACTTCGGGGCAAAGACTGTATAAAATCGATGGCCAGCATCTGAAACGGTCGGGTGGTCACTCGTTGTCTGCCCATCTCTGGATGCTGAGAGGTGTAAGCTGGCTTACACTCCTTGCACACTGTACATTGGCCGACAATTTTGCGTACCGTATTCATCATTTTCGGCCAATGGTAGTGCTGCTTGAGCTTGGCCAACAACTTCTCACATCCAATGTGAAACGATGATTCATGCTGTGTTTTAATTAATTTTGCTCGGACATTTTCAGGGATACAGATTTTCCACTCGAATCTATAATCAAGCGAATCGCATTTTGTTGGAATGAACTTATACAAAATATCGTTTTCAATTCTATAGTCAGGAAAATTTTCAGGCGAATCAGAAACGGATTGATACAGGGGCGCATACCATTGATCTTTAGCTACATCTATCGACTCCACCGCGCGGGATATCGCATCAGGCACTATGTTATCACGGCCCCGTCGGTGTCGAATGTCGAAGTCGTAGCTTTGGAGCTCAATGCTCCAACGGCTGAGTCTGGATGAGGTGCGCCACTTGCCCTTCATAATATAGGTGAGTGCCGAGGCGTCGGTGGTCAAAAGAAAATGAGTCCCTTCAATGTAAGGCCGGAATCTATTGATTGCGGATAAAACCGCGAGGCCCTCTTTCTCTGTGGCTGCATATGACTGTTGGGCGGGAGAGAGCTTTTGGGAAAAGTACGCCACAACTTTTTCCCCTTCTGGGTGCTCCTGCGTCAACACTGCAGCGATCGCAGTATCGCTCGCATCGGACTGTATATTGAAAGGCAATTCGAAGTTAGGGTTAGACAATACCGGTGCTGAAATGAGGCGTTCCTTAATTTTGTTAAAAGACATTTCTGCTTGCTCTGACCATTTGATGTATTTCGGCTTTTTCTTTAATAAATTAGAAAGTGGCGCAGTTATTTCGCTAAACTTGGGGATGAAGCGCCTGTAATAGTTCGCCATCCCCAAAAAGCGGCGAAGCGAACGAATCGATTTTGGTCTTTCGTAATTTACTATCGGCTCAACTCTTTCCGGGTTTGGTCTAAGACCGTCTCGAGAAATGATATAGCCTAGGTACGGCACTGATTGAACGCAAAATTTTGATTTGGTGAGATTTATCGATAGGTTGGCTAGTTGTAGTCGTCTTGCGACTTCACGGAGATATCGGATATGGGAGTCGAATGTATCGCTCACCACAACGATATCGTCTAGGTAGACGAATAAATTCGGCTCCAATTCTCCGTATCCGAGAACGATGTCCATTGTTCTTGATAGAACTCCCGGGCTATTTACCAGACCATAAGGCAACCTACAAAACCAAAAAAGTCCACGTCCCAACACCGAGAAGGCCGTATATTTGCGAGATTCAGGATCGAGCGGGATTTGCAGAAATGCCTTAGAAAGATCTATTGTCGACAAATACCTGCTCGGCCCTAATCTGCTCAATATACGGTCTTGGTGTGGGAGCGGATAGGCATCTCTCTTTATTCGGACATTGAGCCGGCGTGCATCTAAGCACAGCCTGACTTCACCATTTGGTTTCAAGATCGGAACAGTTGCAAGTGACCAATCAGTTTGGCAAGGTTCGATTACTTGTTGGGCTAGCATGTTATCAATTTCCGCGTTTATTTTTCTCTGCATGACCGGTGATGTAGGATAAGGGTTAAGTCTGATTGGTGGTGCGTTCTTGAACTCATCGGCCAGTTCAATTTTGTGCGAGAACAACGAAGTGGTTCCGAGCACTTCACCCTCCCCCATGACTTTAAATAACCCCTTCACCTCTTCTAAAATTCTTGCCTGTTCTGGACTTAGTTCTTCCTCTGATTGATTTTGTGCATTTTCATCATTAGTGACTATTTCGGAAATTTCATTTTGATTCTGTAAATCAGGGCAAATATTGAAAACTTTCCAGAAATCTTCAAATCCGAGGATTAGTGTTCTGTTAAGTTTCGGAGCAACAAGTGTAGTGATGATGTGAGTTTCCTGATTAAAAGTGATGGGGAGGTTTACACAGCCTATGATCGGGATCGATGCACCTGATGCTGTTTTCGCTTTGGTACTGGACGGAAACAGTTTCAATTTAAGTTCGTGAATCAATTTTTCAGACCCCAGCCCAAGCATCGTTTTTTGTGCTCCACTATCTAGCAATCCAACAAGTTTTTTCCCAAGTACATCGACACTCACAAAAGGTCGTGCATCCCCCTCAATTTTAATCAGGAGCTCATCCACCTCTTCACTCCCCTCTGTGTCATATTCGCTACTCTCTACTTCTTCAAACCAGTTTTCTGAGAACGAATCGGAATTATTTAGAGGGTTTTTCATTACTAGTTCAACTTCCCTCCTTGAGCTGAACTGATGCCGTTTTTTTGACACCATGGGCATATTTTTGACAAAGTATTCTGAAAACCGCACATTCTACAAAATTTTACTAAAAGCTCCGGACATTCTTTGTAGTGATGACCATGGTTTCTGCAGTTGTAGCAAGTACCTATGGGTGGTCTTTTGTATTGTTCAACTAATTTGTTCAAAGTGCTATTTGTTGATCCCTCCATTGGTTCTTGTGCCTTGAGTGTAAAGTGTTTTTCGTTTTTTGTAAATTCACGTCGTGCTTCTTCTTGTTTTCCATTCCCAAACCTTTTCCCATTATTTCCATTCCCTTTGTCAGGTTTTTTGTAATATTTGTGAAACGTTTCATTTGTATAAATTTCGTTGACCTGATTGAAACTAGGTTTGCCGAAATTGTTGATGGGTTTGGGGAAACTACTACCCATATTCTCATCAATAATTCGACCATATCGTTTCAATCGGGACAAAGTTTTAATATTTGCTCCAATTAGTGCATTTTTATAGTCATATCTTAAATTTCGCCAAATAATTTGAAATTTTCTTTTTCCAGGTATTGGGTGTTTCATCGATTGAAACAACTTCAGCATGTCATGAAAATAGTCGCTGAATTTTTCTCCTCGAGCATGACGTCGGTTAGATGCTTGAATTTCGAGCTGATAATCAAGATCTGGGGGAAGAAATTCGCGCTTTAATTCAGATTTTAACTCTCGCCAAGAACGGAAATCTTTATTTTCTAGTCCTTCCATCAGCCAATCTTTGGCTCTGCCAGAAAATAAATGTATTGCACTTCGAAACAGTTCTTTATCACTGATGTCCTCAGCATGACTTCGAATTTTGACCTCTTTCAAAAATTCTGCAAGTTTTCTACCATTATCTTTTCCTTCGTATTTCAGTTTCCAGTCTGCCACTGGAATACGACGAATATTTCTAATCTTTTTGTATTTGCGTTTTCTGTGCTTTTTATCGCTGTTCTCGGAAGAAGAGTCAGTTGAGCTACCCAAACACGAGTTTTCACTCGAGCTCGAGAATTCATCTGAAAATTCTTCCGAAACTTCTGATGAGAAACTAGTTTTCCTGTTACGTTCATATCTGTTATTTTTGTGTTTCTGTTTCTTTTCCTTATTATTTTGTTTTTTCTTCTCCGACTTGTATTTGTTCGTCGAAATATCTGGATCACTATAAAACTCGGATTCATGAGAACTTTTCTTTAGATTTTCATCCTTTCTTGTTTTAAATTTCAATTCTTTCCTATTTTCCTGCTTCTCTAGTTTTTCCTTCCTTAACTTTTCAAAATTGATTCGTCTTGTTACTTCTTCCTCACTTTCACTGCTTGTTATAAAATCTTTCTCATCTTCTACGTTTTTCAACATGGGAAGGTCAGACGTACCTTCTGATTCTGAAATTTCAGTTTTTGAAAATTTCATTAAATTTTCATTCAAATTTATCAAAACTTTTTCCATTCTTTTCTTTCTTTCTAAATTTTCTATTGCTTCTTCCATTCTTTGTTTTTCTTCCCTTATTTTTTTCTCTCTCATTTCCTTTTGCTGTAAAGTTGTAGAAATTACGAATTGTTTTAGAGCTGGAATTAAATCTCCGATATTATTCGCATCCCCTTTCTCAAGATTTGATAATTTATTAATTATTTCCTCAGATCTTCGTACAGACAACTGCATTTCTTCTTCATTAATTCCACATGCTCCCTCTTCTAGCTCTTCAACATTTTGTAAAGTGGTTTCATTTAAAATTTCTATTTCAGATCGAACATCTTCCAACACTTCGTTTAAGTCAGTCCTGAGCATTTCGGGTTCCTGAGCTCTTTCTACCTGAACCGAAAAATCTTTGAAATATTTTTGGAACAAAAGTTTAACCTGATGTCCAAGTTCCATGATTTCGTCCAAGTGTTTTCTAGCATCAGCCATTTTAGAAAGCGAAAGAATTCTCATATGGTAATGAATTAAACGCGTTTTAAGTTTTTCTTTATCATTTGCGTGTAGTTTCGATTTTTTTAGAGTATCCCCGATCATCGCGATTCGAAATCTGACAGGTGAAATTTCTTTAGATATTCGTTGCCACGGCGGTGCATAAACGACATTTTCTTTTTCTCTATCATCCTTCATCGCGACTTTGAGATTTCTTCTCTTTTTACTTTCGTGATCATCCGGATCATACAAAATATTTCGAATTAGCAATTCATATTCTACTTCATCAATGGCAAGGTGGGCTACATTCATGTTCCGGTACATTGAATGAAGATCCATTGTGAAGAAATTTGTTGAATGGAAAATTAATAAATAAATTGAAAAAACTAGAAAGCCTAATTAAAATCGAAATAAATAACAAAAAAAAACGATTCACGACGAGAAAATAAATATTTGCACGCTGACGAAATAAATAATTAAAATGAGCCAATAAATAAATCAAGTTAAAATAAGCACAGAAATATCCACAGAAAAATATGTTCACAATACTTTTTCGTAAACGAAATAACGAGAATCAAGACCCATTAAACCAATCACAATTTTGGTAATCACAATTTGGAACAAAACTCAAAAAGAAAACCCGAATTCATTGAAAATGTTTAAATCTTGGAAAGCTGCTTTTGTGAGCGTACGCGCACTAGTAGATAGCAAGAAGATCAGCCATGGGATTCAAAATCCAATATTTAAATTTACACTTTCCCCAATTAGTATCACCAATTTTGCCAATTACTCTATAACCACACTCTAGAGTACTACGCCTTTGGAAAAACCTAACTTTCCCTATCTTAGACACTCCTGTAATTAAAGTTTTGGATCCTTGGCCAGCTCTGTCTAATTAAGTTGGGCGCCAATTATTATTAGCTGACCAGAAGGGCCTGCTACAATAGCCCTCGAATCCCTGGTCAAGCCACGGGGATTCTGGTGAGGGTGTGCCTCATGCGGCCTCTTTTGGTTGGCTCAGCGGAGCAGAGGTTGCGGAGAACCTCGGGTCGGCTATGACAAGGTCGTGACGCTGGTCGAGAATCCAAAACACCGGTCTTTTTTGTTTAATTATTTATTGTCCTACCTTATAAATTGGAAGCTGTGTGTAGTGTAGTGTGTGGGTGGCCGGCCAACTGGAACTCTGCTGCTTCGGGATACCTCGGGGTTTTGGGACGACACGTGGGGGACAGAATAATGGCGGTGCCGTGTTCACGGCTCAGGGTTATCGGGGAACCTTTGAAGGCCCAGACAATGGTCGAACGCTGGTTGTTGTGCGTCGAGCGGATGTCGCTAATCGCTGGCTAGAGTCGCTAACCCTTACACTCGCCGCTCAACCTCCGGTAAGCGCACAGTGTGACGATGGCAACTTCCGGATTTTACTGCTGGTTGAGGATGGCGGTCGGGTATATTCGGCGACAGTTGACGATGGTACGGCCTAACGATTAAGCTCACGAATCCAGGCTAATATTAATGGGTCCTGTGGAATTCCGGGAATTAGCGAATTGGCGAGCTACCGGGAGTGGAAACTATTTACCTGATTTCGCTTGATTTCACAGGCACGGAACTTTTCCCTTCATCCGATGATGTTGCTGTTTCGGAAGCTGAGCTGGGAAAGAACCTCATGTTCCCGGTAGCGGATATTGCCTTATTCCCTTTTCCACTTTTTCAATAGTGATTGTCCCTTATCTTTATTATTCTCCCTTTAGCGTGCTGTCTCTCTCTAGTCATTATCCCTTTATTCCAGTTTTGTGTATATTTTGTGGTAAGTGTTTTGTGGAATGTGTTTTTGAATTTGATGTGACCGTTAGGAGTTCCCTATCTAATTCTTTTACAATTTTTTACAAGTTTTTATTTTTAATAGTTTTTATTTAGGAATTTTGAAAATATTGGTTATAGACTATTCATTTACACGGGACATGATACATAAAAACAGATGCTACATAAACCAGGCAACATCTAGGCGTTTTCTTATGGGTACTCTTCGTGAGTGGCATAGGGTAACTGACCCAACTGGTAACACTGTTTAGATTTTATAAACCATTTTCATGAAACTAAATTCATAAAAATCTACCACCAAACTTCACAGATTTTTTTCGAGACGTGGAACCCTTATCAATTAAATTACATACTTATAAAATGTTTTTTTTTTTTGTTAAATGTTTTGTGTTCTTTGTTTATTGTTAAACTAATTAAAACTAGCACACCCGATACGCTTTGCTACACTTTCTTAAAATAATTAAACATTTCTTAAAAATAATTTTGATTTAATAAATTTGCATCCTCTTATAACGTAATCAATCAGAAGCACTCTTTTGAAAATGAAAGCTGCTGCTTACTTTTGTAATGTTAATGCAAATATGAATTAATCTCTTAAATTTTATATTGTTCATTATATTCTGAACATGGATTGTTTTTTTACCAATATACGAAAGAGTGATTTTTTTGCAAAAATATGTTTGACTTTGATATTTTCAGTATGGCATGTTCTTTTTAAATTTCATTTCGAATTTCCTACGACCACGACACTTCTTCTTCTGAAACGAATTATTTTTAATGTAGGATTTAAATTTTTGGTCCATCAAAATGTTAAATCAATTAAAATTCAAATAAATGTTCAAATTTTCAATATTGAAATTGAACATTAAAGTGATTTTTAGGCTACAATCATGTCTACATGCCTATATCTGTTTTTTTTTTCTTAGTGCATTCGCCAATACATCGTAATTTTCATGATTCTTCGTTATATGATTTTAAAGAAAGGTGCAATATGGACCTATGTCCACATAAAAAAAAGATTTTTTATAAATTATCTGAAATTGCCAAAAAGTCGCTTATTCTGTTTTATGTTCAATAAAAGGTTAAATTTGATTTAATTTAAACAATTTAATTCCAATGACATTCAGAAGTTCATATTGCAAGTGGATATTCGAGTATGAGAACTCGTCTTACAAAATTGGTAAACAAAAGTTCGAAAAAATGAATAATCTAGATCTGCAAAAACCAACATTATCAAATAAAAAATTTTATTAGACTTTATTTGTTTAAGGGGGAAGTAGGGTCTAACAGGTAAAAAAAACATCATTTTTACGAATTTTTTTTTGAGCCATCGTTCAAACAAATGAACAAGAAGTACTGCAAATGAACATTTAGTAATTTTTTCGTAGAAAAATACTGAAAAATGAGCCGGTGACGGAGCACTTTCGAGGATGCCTTTTAGAAAACAGGATTTGCGGTGGACACTGTATCTCGAACAGAATCATCTGAAGTCAAAAAATCAGAGCAAAATATTTTTAATAGATGTTTCCTGGACCCCAACGATTTTATTTAACTTAAAAAACTTTTTATGAAATTTTTGTGGCTGTTTGAAGTAAAAACTACGATTTTTCACGAAAAAATCCGCATTTTTTATTTGTAAAATCTCCCCAAAGTAAAAAAAAAAGAAAATCGTTGGGGTTTGGTATTTTATATGTAGAAAACATGTTCCAAATTTGAAAAGAATCGGTTCAAAACGGCAGCGCGAATATTAAAAGCGAAAGAGTAGAACGAGGACTTCCAGACGAGCAAAATGAAAACGCGTCCGCACGTGTTGGAGTACAAAATCAAAGAGAACTTTATTACGTCAGAATATACAGTGGTATAATGTGTTAACTGTCAGAGTGGTATAACAAAACTAGGGGTGATCAGTTGGATACACTTTAATATCGGTGAAGTAGTTTTCAAATGACGATGTCCACTGACTTTAAAAATGTGCTTTCGAGAAAAACGCGTTTGAAGTTTCTGGCGCCGAATTCTTGCAGTATTAGATAAGATGAGATAAAGGCCTATAATTTCTACAGTTTTGCTTCGATTGACTTGAAAATTTGACACAACATTCTTGAAATGTTGTACAGTAAGAAAATAAAAAAAATAAAAAAAAACGATTTTTTGAAAGTGTTAGACCCCCCCCCCCTTAAATACAAACACATAAATTTCGTAGAAACCTTTAAGTTATTATTTATTTCTTTTATATGCATTTTTAATTCATTATTCTGGCATAAAAGATTCAAAATCTTGTAAGATTATAAATTATACAATTAAATTAAGTTATTTCGAATTGATTTTAATTCCCGTAAAAAATAAGGACACAATTTTAATTGCTTGATTGGTATCTAACCCCTTTTTGTGGAAATATCTCCGTTTATTTCACGACATTCTATCGAATTAACCTTTAACTGATGAAACCCAAAAATCAGCTCAAACCTATTCAGATATGTTATTATATAGAATTAAAATGAGATACACAATGCTTCCAAATTCATCTTTCTTCGAAGTGTCAAGAACAGCGATGGAAAAAAAATCGCTTCTAACGATTTTGAGCAACTAACGACCAACATTCGGACTCGTTCCAATTGCTACTGGCAGGCGACGCCCTGTGTTCTGCTTATGTTGCATAGAGAGATCTCAGAGAGTGGAGAGTTACCAGAGACTCGAAGATACAAGAACAGAAAAAATCCTATTGCGTGCACTCGCAACGCTATCCCATATCTATTAAGCGGGCCATAGACTACACAAATTGGCCTGTACAAATTCGATGATTCCGCGTCGATTGTTTGATCTATGCTCGCCCACACACTATACAAACATATTTCACGCGAACACAAATGATTGCTGGCGAAAACAGCAACAGCAACAAAAAAAACCATCTCCACCCCGGCTGGGAGAATGTTTTGTACAAAATATTTCGATCCCGACCGATTTTACTCCAACCGTTTGGGCGCTCATTCAAGCAGTGCCATACACTATGCAAATCGTGCTCACAGCGACAAAATTTCATCGAATTTCATCGCATTTGTACAAATGTTGTGTAGTCTGTGGCCCGCTTTATAAACCTTGTTGCGCGTGGTTACGACAAGCTACGAATCTCGAAGGATACAAATCCCGAATCTCCCCGATCACGGTGTGTTACAACTTGCGATCGGATCGAATCATGGTGTTCATAATCATGATTTTTTGAATGATCCTGCTCTGTTGTATGTTGCTTGGTCGTTCGTTCGTTAGTCGTTGGATTCGATTCGTTCGCAAGTCGTTATTGCTGTACTGTTGAAAAAAAATTCCTCCGATTGTGGGTGGGAAGGGGGTGTGGCAGTTTCTGTTTTGTGACCATAGCAACAGGTAAACATATGACCCATTCCAAGCGCCTCTCAACTGGAGAACCGATTTTTATTTTTCACTAGCTGATTTTACCCGGCCTTGCTCGGGTTCGCATAACATATAAATAAAAATGAGTCGCTGGACTTTTCGAAATTTTGCAAGCTTCGTAATCATCATTAGATATAAGAAATTTTGCCAATTTTAGGCCATGTTAGCTTTGTTAGTCTTTTTTAGGTTTTGATTGCAATTATTTATTGTTTTACTCGTGTTCAAAAATTTGAAAAACTTATAGTTATGAGGTTTGTGTTCAAAGAAATTTAAAACTATTTCCCTTGAATGCTTGTTCATCCTATCATAACAAACATTTTTTTCACCCACCATTTCTAAGGAAGCTTAAATAGCATTTACTTGATATCTTCAGCTGATAGAACTGTTTTTTTTAACTTTCACATCTCCCACCCCCCATCATTCCCATCTCTTTTAGAAATCATTCCACTTTTCAAGTTGGATGATCTCCCTGTACAATGGTAGATTCAAGTTTAAGTTACTTAGAAATTTTCAAAAAAGACTTCCGAATCTTGTTGAACCATGTTCAAAACTCACTTTGCATGTTTTCAATTGTATGTGTGCTTTTAAAAATCACACTCCTTCGTGAGTACTTTATCTTAAACGTTAAAAGTTCCACTGATAGTTTTTTTGAAGTTATCGAAAACAAACTATCCTGAACCGAAGTTACCATTATAATGTTATGAAATAGATTTAATTTGAGGTATATTTCAATGTTTCCATTGTTGGACACAATCATCCCATAAATTATTGTGAAAAGTGATCAATGTTGTCAAGTCACATTGATGACCAAAAATGGCTCAAAAGTTAGAAATTTGCCAATGAAATTGAATTGTATAAAACTCAAAAGCATAGATATAATATTTTTAATCAATTTTCTATAGCCCAGTTTGAATTCCTCGAAGGCTATCTAAGAGGCTGAAAGCTGAATCTAATAAACTTTTCTTTCTCTATGAAAAATCCCATAAATATTAAAATGATTGGCTCTTAAAAGCTGGAATTTATGAAAATCGGTTCATAAGTTTTTCAACACTCAGTCCAAATTGTTGTTCAGCTGAAAAAGTCAATTCATTCTTCACTGTTCAGTTCACTGTATGTTTTTGTAGACCCTCAAGCCCCCAAGCGGTGGTAATGAGCTTTGATAAGCACTATGAACAATTCTTGTCAATATCTATATTCCTAACAGGCTTGTTAGATTTTTCAATTCAAAATGTAGGCATATTATTGCATCCAAATATCTCGTACCGGTTTCACGTGCTTTGAAGTAGAATGACAAAAAACACCCGCCGAAATTTTCCCTTTCAAATTTTGAATGCTCAGTAAGCTTTGATTTGCTATCCACGTGTACTGTGGATGGTCGTTTCTAACGCCCAGTCCATGGGGTGGTGAAAACAACCCCGCCAAAGGAAACGAAAATCGGTCGACAAAATGGTGCCATGACTTTCGGTTCGTGGGAGAAAAAACGAAAGTTGTATGGGAGGGTCCCTTTTCCTAAATGGGAGGGGCTCAAAACTATTACTAAAACCTTACCATGGTACAAACACATAACTGTACCAAATTTCAGGCTGATCGGTTAAGCGGTGTGAATTTGTATAAGCACCTGTATGCACCATACAAACAAACATACAAACAAACATATATACACAGAAAAAAAATCTGAATCCTTAACATAATCTTCTATATTAGAATGAAAAACCGCGCTAATAGCTTCTTTTTCTTGCTGACATTATGTTCAAACAAAATAACAAAGTATCCATGGATTAAATGCAAATAAAATTCAAAAATCTTTATACATGTTAAATTTTATAGATACACTAGCTGATCCCGTACGAACTTCGTTTCGCTTTAAATCATTGGTTCGTCAAAATGAGTTTAGAAAATGAATTCGAAGCATTCTTTCAACAATTTTGGGGAAAAAATTCAACAGTGTTTAAAGTCGCTATTATTACTATTACTTGAAATTCAAATTAAACGGTTGATTGGATTTTTATTAAAATTTATGTGAGAGTGTTTTCTTCTCGATCGGTTGCAAAATCTAGACATTATGGCAGAAACATGTCCTATTTGTTTATGTGCACGACTCTTTTGCTTGACCTTCACACTTAAATTGGTATCAGTTAACTGCCTCGAACAAAATTATTGCACAAAACACTGAACTTTCAATGAAACCCTCTTTTTCTGTCCCGTGGCCCGAAATTCGATAATTTAAACCAATTTTACGTTCCTCACAACTCCGTTGTGCCATTTTATTTTTTTCAAATTATATGTAAAATAACGTCAGGAACTTGAAAACAGTGAACAGTGAATATAGACGCCCCTTTCGCCGACCCTTGACACGGAACATGCTACCATAGTTTATAACCCTCATCTGAACATTTTCATCTCAATACGATGCATGATCACGACAATATCGCGAAAACAGTGAGCTACTAACATGGGCGGCCTTTTTTCTACCACGATTCAAAACTTGACTCCTGAAATCAGTTATCTTTTCTGTTAAACTCCCATGTGTCAATTTTCATTACAATTCTATGCTCAATCAAGAGAATATCGTAAAAACAGTGAACAGATAATAACCCCTTTTGCTGACCCCTGAGTCAAGATTTGAAACCTGAAAGCAAAAGAGCGTCCCTCAAAACTCCTATGCGGAAATTTTCATCTCAATCCGATGTAGAATAACGTCAAAATCGCAAAAACATTAAAGTTGGGTATGGACGACTCCTTCAGCCGACTTCTGATCCGCAATTCGAAACTTGAAATCGATTGCTCGTCCCTCAAAACACTCATGTGCTAATTTTCATCACAATACGATCTATAAAAACGCCAATATCGCAAAAACATTAATCAGTGGATATGGACGACCCCTTTTGCCGACCCCTGACCCTAAATTTGATAACTGTAATCGATTGCTCGTCTCTCAAAACACTCATGTGCAAATTTTCATCACGATCCGACGGAAAATAACGTCAATAACGTGAAAACAATATTTGTCTTGTATGGACGACCCCCTTCAGAAGGGGTCGTCCAAAAATCTAAAAACATTTTTCATCATTCCTGGTCCTAATGAGCATCCATGCCAAATTTCAGATCTCTAGCTCTTAAGGCCTCTATAGACTAGAGGACAAACAAACAAACAAACAAACAAACAAACATACAGATAATTGCTTTTTATATATATAGATTTTTTCCTTCGAACAAATTCATAAGACTTTGATGGAAAATAAATTTCTCATAAATTTTTTTTTGTTTAACTGTCCATTATTGAAACTTCAAACTCAAAGAATATTACTAGAAAATCCAAATCGGGCCCCGTATTCACATTAAATCCCACGGAGAGACTTTTGAAGGTATAACAAAACATTAAAATGAAGGCACTAGCACAGGGTTCCATGCAAAATTAGGGCCAGAGTATATTTTGGAAACCTGAAGTTTGTATGGAATTACGTGGATTTTGTTCGGGAAGAACAAAAAAAACAGTTTTTCACCAATAAATTTGAACTTTATGAACCGATTTGTCTTTTAACTTGAATGTTTTAAGCTTTAATTATGACAATATTTCATCTGAAGAACGCATTTCGATTAGAGTTATCATAAAACAGTTATTAAGCTTTTAAATAGGTATATGAGCATCGATTAACGATCATTTATTTTTTATTTTTTGTAATTGACCCACCAGAAGCTAATTTTTGAACACAATATCTTTTTTTATCATAATCCATATCGAAATGGGGCCTTGGGATACTACAGAGTTTCGTTGATAGTAATGAATCGATACTTTTCAGAAATTTCCATTAAAATTTGATAGAAGAGAAGAGCAGAAAAATACGGTTTTGTTAAAAAACTGAAAAGTGGAAAAAGTGGCGCGTTGTGACGTTACGATTTCTTTTGCTTAAATTTGGATAACTATTTGTTCAAGAAAAATTTCTTTTGATTTGATATTGTAGCAAATTTAATTCTTAACTTAGAGGTATGTATGTTTTTTTTTAATGTGTGATATGAACGTTGCAAACGTTGTGACCACATGCTGGAATGGGTCATATTTAAAAAAAATCAACAAAATGCTCAAAATGTAGAAGAAAATAAAAATTGACAAAACTTCCATAATTGACAAAATTAACATAATCGTCAAAATTTGAAGAAAAAAATTCAAGTATCACAAAAGACAAAATAGACAAATTGATATTTTTTTCATAGTTTCTAAAGTCACAAAATTGACCCAATTGTGAAAATTGACAACAATTTTAAAAATGACAAAAATATTAGAACTTAAAAATGACCATAAATTAAGAAACCATCAAAATGACCAAATTAATTAGTTGAATGAATTTGAAAAAAATGGACAAAATAAACTGCTTTGATAATACATATTGTCAGATGTCAAAATGGAAGCTATTGAAAAAAAAAAATACAAAAGTAAACAAACTGACTAAATTGACAGCATTGATAAAATAGAGGAAATATACCTATTGGAAAAATTTAAAAAAATCACAACATTGGCAAACTTGGTAAAACCAATAAAATAGACAAAATATTAAATTAAATGAGATACAGTGAAGCAAAGCAATGAATGGATGTTTTTGTCTGAATTTTTTTAACTAAATTTTCTGAAATAGCGGTAAAAATTTCCGTTGAATCCTCGCGCATTTATGCACCTTAGTATAAATTTATTCTTAACAATTACAATTATTGTAAAATCAGTGTAATACAATAGGACTGTTTAAAATTGTTTTCACTAAAACATATTGAACCAGTTTTTAAATGTTGAGAAACAAGAATAAATTACGTACCCAATAAATCTAACATCATACAAATTGAACACATTCT